>NC_068446.1:24680998-24810998 GCF_023373465.1 Oncorhynchus keta | reverse complement strand
GCACTCCCTCAAATGTGGATTTGAGACAAATGTATACTTGGTTCAAATAAATTGTATTTTTAATACTAAGTGCAACAGTTGACCAAGAGACAGAAACAACTAGTCCGTGTCAGAAGACAAAGAAAAAGAAAACTGCAATATGATGTTATAAAATGATTGCCCGAAAGCAGCTATTTCTAAGGGTTTTGTGAGGATAACATGTGAGCTGAGGGCAGGAGAACGGGAGTGGAGGGAGAGAGAGATGTAATAAAATCCAGGGAGGGTTCATCAGAACAGGGCCTGAGTTTCAGGTAGCAGCTCAGACTTCCCACCACCGCTCCCTGGGCCAAGGTTACAGCTCTCCTGGCTAATTGATCTGCAGTGTTTTAATGTGACTTGGAAAGAGCTGTTCTCGTTACGCTAATAGGGCAGAATTAATCTGATGGCAGCAACCAGTTGTGAGGCCTGTCATTTTCTCACGACTTCCATTTGACATGAGTAACGAGCCCACCTGGCCAGTGGAATTCTGGAGCCGCACGAATAAATTCTCCCTCCCTTAACCCCAGTGTGGGGATGGAGCGCAGGGGAAGGTGACTTTCATGGAACAGCAGAGGGCTGACTCAAGCAGTCCTGGGCTTAGGCAGGCCACAGGAGTCTCACAGCACCAGCCTCTCGATACGACGAGAGCAGAGGGTTTTTATAGAGAGCTGCAGACTGTAAGGGGCTGGAGCCAGATATCATTATCTCTGTGGCTCAGGACAGAGTAATCTTCTTCATCTTGCTTTATTGAGTTGGATAAATATAATATCTCACTCTGATCCATTATCTATTGATACAAGAGACCCTAATGAATTGTATGTTCTTTTGACGGACTCAGAATGTCAAAATCTTTGAAAAGCCATGCTATGCTATTTTTACTTCCAAGTTCACTAAACTACTAAACTGTCATAATAGTACAATGTAGAAAGGTCTATAGAAATATCCTTTACTAAAGGATGATAAGTTTGCTTTTCCTAGAATTTCTGAGTGACATTCTAATCTTCAACACGTCACTACATATTTGAGTGTTTTGATCTGTTGAAAGTGCATTAAATGAGAAGTGCTGTATAACAGGGATTCTCTCTCATCTGCATACGGTAGTATTTCCTACAGCAGGTCACCTTGACATGACACACACCACAGCAAGCTGACAAGGTACAAATCTGTCGTTCTGCCCACGAACAGGCAGTTAACCCACTGTTCCCAGGCCGTCATTGAAAATAAGAATATGTTCTTAACTGACTTGCCTGGTTAAATAAAGGTAAAATTAAATTAAATTAAAAGAGAGAGTAGGTTGAACATTGCGTCTCACTCCTCTTTCTCTCTCTGGATTGGACAGGCATGACAGCTATGAATGACACTTTGTTTTGCCTAAGCTTGCGATTGGACTTGATTGGACTTGGGGTTTAAGGAACCATGGGGTTATGGTTCCAAAAAACCATGACCCCATCTCCAGCCCTTTAATAGCCCTGTGTTCACTTCTTATTTGTTTGCCTGTCTATCCTGTCTATGAGTGTTTTCTGTGCTTGTGGGGGTTTAGGGCTGGGACTGAGCCATGTGTTTGTTTGGATCTCTCTGCTGAGCGTTCTAGCACCTTCTCCCGTCCTCCTGGTTTTATGTGACATTGTACTGGCAGGTCAGGAATGTAAGGATTAACCTGAAGAGATCTCTCCCTCTCTTCCATATTGAGGTAGTGCCCTTGAAATTCACAAGAACATATTATGGTGCTGGATGTGTCCTTCAATCTATAGCTAGATGACTCCTGACATCTCAATTCGAACTTTTGACTTACTCTGTTGTTGTCTAGTGTTGTCATTTTGCTAGCTAGTCAGCCGTATTGGAGGGAGATTGGTTTCTCCTCTCCTAGGCAATCAGCAATTAGTACAAGGAGGTGTGCTCTTCACCTCTGCTAGACAATTAGCAATTAGTGTTAGCGCTTCAGTCTTCCCTGTTTTCTCAGCAGCAGATGTAAGTGTTCGTGTCAGCGGCGGTCTCGTCGCCAAAACTAAGACGGTTGCTGAAACAAAGACGGTTCTGCCAAGTTGTTCAATGGTGTTATTCGAGGAAGGAAAGAGAGGAAGGCTCACCCCCTCTCATTTGAGGATCTTACCTAGTTATTTTCAGATGATCTTATTTTGCTCTTTTGTAGCTTTGCCAACGATGTGTGTCTTCTATACATGTTTGCTCCACTCCCTCTAAGCTTTACAGACACTCGACACACCTTGGCTGCAAACTTTCTAATTTAGTGTATCCTGTGCGCACAACTCATGTGGAATTCCTTGTCTCCGGAAGCGTTTAGAACTGCCGATCTGCAGTCAAGAACACCTAGTTCATCTCAGCCTATGCTACCTTTCAGTCCCTAAACTTTTTTGCCCTGACGGAGACATAGATCGGAGACATAGATCAAAGTCATTGGAATTCCATGCTGCCACTGTCAATTGTCACTCATGCATACAATTGTTGTGATCTATCGCCCACCAGGTGCCCTTAGAGAGTTCTTCAAAGATCTTGACACCTTGATAAGCTAATTTCCTGACGATGGCTCACTGCTCTTCGTACTGGGCGACTTCAACCTTCCGACGTCTGCCTTCGATTAATTTCTTTACACCTCTCTTTCCCCTCCTTGCCTCTTTTCCCAGTCCCCTCCCACTCACAAGGCAGGCAATACGCTTGGCCTCGTCTTTACTAGAGGCTGTTCGCATACTAATCTCACTGCAACCCCTCTCCAGGTCTCTGATCACAGCCTGTCCGGCCGAAAATAAATAGGTGAAATGAGGTGATGTCTTTTGAGTCATTTTTTAAATACTTTTTCGATTGCCGCCGTTTCTCAATGTTTATTGAACTTCAGATTTAATTTGAAGTCTCTGATCAATACTTTGTTTCCTTTTCTGTCTCCTTCTCCTCCAAACCTGCCCACTCAGTCCCTACCCAGATGGTCATGCGCCATCACAATCTTCACTCTCTCTCTCCCACTACTCTCTCTTCTTCTATCCTATCATCTCTCCCTTCTGCTAAATCCTTCTCCCTCGTCTCCTGATTCTGCCTCTTCGACCTTACTCTCCCTTTCCGCATAACACTGTCCCCTTTCCTCCCGGCTGGCTCGGCCCTCCCCTCCCGCTCCATGGCTGAGTGACTCATTGTGAGCTTACAGAAAAGGGCTGCGGGCAGCTGTGCGTAAATGGAGGAAAACGAAACTTCCGGAGGACATATCTTTTCACTCCCTCCTCTCTATCTTCACTTCCTCTGTATCTGTAAGGACAGACGCTGGGAAATGAGAAGCAAGTACAGGGAGAGAACATTTAATAAATAATGGACATGAAACAAAACATGGACAGCATCTGGACAGGGTAAACATAATGACAGTAATTCTGACATGGGGATCAAACTGAGGAACAGACAGATATAGAGGTGGCAATCAACAAAGTGAAGGCCATGCGTGTAATGACGGTGACAGGTGTGCGTAATGATGGGCAGCCTGGCACCCTCAAGTGCCAGAGAGGGGGTGTGGGAGCCGGCGGGACAGTATACACTGCTAAAGCCACTTTCTATCACTCTAAATTTCAAGCTTCTGCCTCTAATCCTAGGAAACTATTTTCCACCTTCTCCTCCCTCCTTAATCCTCCACCCTCCTCCCAGTCTGCGGATGACTTTGTCAACCACTTTGAAAAGGTTGACAACATCCAGTCCTCATTCACTCAGCCAATTGAGTCCACTGGTCCCACTCACACGGAACTACTCTACACCTTGACCTCTTTCCCCCTTTTCTCCAGATTAAATCCTGTGACTAGTGAGGTCCGGCCGCCCGACAAACTACAAGACCATGGTACTTGCCTACGGAGCAAGAGGAACTGCCGCTTCCTACCTTCAGGCTATGCTCAAACCCTACACCCTAACCCGAGTATGTTCTGCCACCTCTGACTCAGCCCAGTCAAAGTGCTTCTCTGTCCTGGCACCCCAATGGTGAACCAGCTTCCCCCTGAAGCTAGGACAGCAGAGTCCCTGCCCATCTTCCGAAAACATCTGAAACCCTACCTATTAAAATAGTATATTAAATAATCCCACAGCACCCCCCCCACTCCCAAATAAAATACATAAATTACCTTTTGTGAACTAACACTAGCACTTGACTCCTTTCCCACCTACTAGCACAGATTTTGCTGATAGCTTCTTCATTGAGGAGAAATGTACTTACTATGACTGAGATATGTGGTTCTCACACCTAGATATTATAAGATGAATGCACTAACTGTAAGTTGCTCTGGATAAGAGCGTTTGCTAAATGACAAAATGGATGCTGGTGTTGTTTTCAAGCTATGCCTGCAAGATATCACTGAGCGAGGCAGCCACAAACCATTTAGTAAAATGAGATGGCGATTTGTTCTTGACGCTTCACAAAACATTAAGAACTGTTCTTTCCATAACATAGTCTGACAAGGTGAATCCAGGTAAAAGTTATGATCCCTTATTGATGTCAGTTGTTAAATCCACTTCAATCAGTGTAGATAAAGGGGAGTATACAGGTTAATTAAGGATTTTTAAGCCTTGTAAGAATTGAGACATGGATTGTGTATGTGTGCCATTCAGAGAATGAATGGGCAACACAACATTTTGAAGTGCCTTTGAACAGGGTATGGTAGTAGGTTTGTCTCAAGAGCTTTGTGTCAAGAACTACAACGCTGCTGGGTTTTTCATGCTCAACAGTTTTCCATGTGTATCAAGAATGGTCGACCACCCAAAGCACATCCAGCCAACTTGACATAACTATGGGAAACAATGGAGTCAACATGGGCCAGCATCCCTGTGGAAGGCTTTCAACACCTTGCAGAGTCTATTCCCCGATGAATTGGAGGGCAAGGGAGGGGAGTTCTGCCTCACATTTAGCGATAAAGGTCAAATTGAAAGAGAACACAGAAAGTATTTTTTATAAGTGTTCCTGTCAATGCAAGCATCACCAGGATACAAAGAAAGTAATTACTGCTTACCATTTGTTAATTTTTTTTGTGCCCAAATACTGACAGGTCAATTTCTCTCCAGTTTTTTAAAAGAGCCAGGCATAGCAAAAGACACCTAATTACCCAGCCTTGTGTGGAACAATAAAGCCCCCAATAAGCAACGCTAAAGAAGCCAGTGAGTTTATCTCTCTCACTGTATATGTCTGGCGATGGCTATGGGCAGTGAGATCTGGCTCCATTTCGCCTGTTTAGAAGACAGTAATGAAAGTCACTCAAATGACTAATGTCTTCATTGGTGAAAAATGTATGATTTTTCTAGCCGGGGTTAATGGACGTGTCAAACCCCAAAAAATGTTGTTTGAAAGTAAATGACTGTAATATTGCCTCATCACAGCAACCAACAGCAGCACCCTCCTATCCCTGTCGTACCGAATCTCCCCAGTCAGAGAACTGAGTGGGCGATGCTCTGCCCAAACTTATATTATATTCTGCCATAATTTTTTCATTCATGAATTTAACTTCAAATTTCTCTTTAATTTCCAACCTTCTTTTGGGCTCAAATAACCACCCACACTAAGATAAACTGAAGCCATTTTGTCTGAGGAATTTCTTTTCTGTCACTGGAATCAAAGCTCAAATACAAAACTGCATGGATTGAGGAGAGTCTAGGAGTATAAAACAGGGCATTTTCAGCAGTTTGTAAGAATATTTGTCTCGCAAAAATAATGGAAAATTAATAATAGCTGTTACAAAGAAAGTGCATTCTGCAGTTAATCAATACAGGTCGTAAATCTGCCTGTCATTTGGAACAGATTATTCATCTGACAACCCTATTCCAGGGTTATGTGCATTGCACCAAAATGATTTTGTGCTGTGTCAATCCTCTGCCTGAGCAATGTTACCAAGGGGTTAATAAAATAACATAAAAGGGTTGGCGTCAGCGCTGCCAGCCGATATATATCTATTTATTTTAGAAGTAAACAGCATAAAGTTCCCTGAGCACAGAGGAGAATTCAAAAAGCATATTAAAAGTTGCCACAGGGGGAGCCGTTGATGTTTATATATTCACATTACAGGTCTAAATACGTGTGTGTTTGTGTGTGTGTGTGTGTGTGTGTGTATGAGCCCCTCTCAGAGAGCAGCTTGGCAGTGGCTGTGTTGATGCTTGGCCAGAGAGGTTACATGGAGGTGATTGCACAAAACCCCATTATTGTGACCCTCGCCCCACTGCTGCCTAAGAAAACCAGTCACGGTTTACAGATTATGATGTAGGCGTGTATGCTACTGTATCAATTTCAATGCTCTAATACTGTGCCAGGTAGATGAATAATGTTAACTTAAAATGGCAAGAATATGAATGTTAAAACTACTGTAAATCCAAATATCTTTGATGATCCCTTCCATTTCACCTAGTATTCCCTCAACACTCACTTCAGCCCTCCACAGATGCTCAGACATCAACACTCGGTGATATGATATTATCACAATACTTCGGTGTTGATACGATATGTATTGCGATTTTCACAATTCGATACTATGATATCTATTGCGATTCGCTGTTCCAAACATATTGCTCACAATATGTCTGCTGCAGAGGGACAAGAGAGAGCCATGAGAAAACAAGTTTTGATCAGTCATGGAAATAAAAGTGCTGAAATCAAATTGGCTCCCTACTTAAAAAGAAAACGGAGAACACGGTATGAAGGAAAAAATACTGGCGTTTTGGTGCAGGTACAGCCAACTAGCTCCCAAAAAAATATTACGATATTGTCAAAATGATTATATCCCAATATGTAACTGTATACATTTTTCCCCCATCACTAATCAACACAGCTCTGCTTTGTACCAGGTGAGGACCCTTCACACTGCTGCCTACTGAAATAAAAAAAAATAACTGGCATGAGAAGATTTATGACTGACAGACGGCAAACACAACCATGTGTACCTTGGGCAACAACTTGAACACTTTCAGATAGAATACCATTACCAGCGGTGGTGAGTTTGACAGTACTGAGATGAAACAGGAGGTAGCGCCAGGTTTCAAAGGGCCAGCTGCAGCCCACACAATACCCAGCAATGATTCACCGTCTCCTCTCCCAACTCTGGAGCTCTGGCAGTAGAGCTGAGTCCAAGGCATATGTGAGCCCTGTGTGGATGCTGGGCTGGGCACTCAGCCTGCTCTTCTGCAGTCACTGAGCGGACCTGGCTGGCTGATGCACAATCTCTCAGCAACAGGGCATTCAGAAGGATGTTGGGCTCCATGTAGCATCGTCGAGAACAGGTCCTCCCTAATCGGAAAGCCTGGTGAAGTCTATGGCAGAAAGTATCTACACAGGGGTGGGAGTCACAAACCAAATGCCTTGCTTGGCCAGAGCTGAAAAGGTGCTCACTAAGATTAGTGCCGTAGGAGCAACAGTGTGTGAGGATGGCCAGGAAATAGCTGATTAAAACCCAATCATAATATGTTGATTATTTGTGGTGACTGTGTTTGTGGTGACTTTCAATTTTAATAAATCTCACATTGTCGGCCACAATTGATATAGTAAAAAAAGCTTTTACCATGCCTGCAGGTAGACACGCCATAACGTTTCTCACCGTGACGACCGTAACACTCAGCACTCCTTCTACGGGCATAAACATTAACTGTAGTTGCTGGAAGCCAGTGGACCATTATAGCCATTTCTAATACAAAATTCTCTAGACCTCCAAAGGAGGCACAACAAAATCTTGATTTGGAGATATGGTTACACAAGACTAGGCTCCATACTGTGTTTTCCAATCAGTCTCCTTTTCATTGTAGAGCGTGCCTTAAGGGGATAACAGATTCCTTTCACTGATTAATCAGTACAAAATTACATTGATGCTTTGGAGAGCACTATTCTGTTCTGATAGGATGTAGCTGGACTATATGGCTTTAATATTTCTGCAGATAATGGGGTTGGTGATGATGAGGAGGAGGAGGAGGAAGATGATGACGATGATGATGATCAGAGTTCTCCCAAATGGAATATTAGAATCATAACTTACATTCACATAGCTAAATACCGATTCAGAATTATACCTATAATTCAACAACCTACAATTCAGACCTAACTGTAACCAGGCTTAAGTGGAGTACTATTACAAAACATTTACTTGAAAACAGGCTCGTATGAGATGCGTGGACAGTGGTCACCTTGTACGGTTAGCACTAGTTCTGCTATACAGACATTAAGAGTCCCAGTAGAGCTACTATATTTATCTCTCCCTCCCTTTCTGTCTGTGTTTTCTCTTTTCTGACAGCCACAGACCATCATCCTGCTCCACAGAGAGCTCCAGCATGCAAACCACGCTAAAATGCCAGTCACAGCAAAAATACCAAAATAGTTATTTTAGACAACATGTCAGAGTTTCTTACACAAGCTAAATAGTTCAACAATACTGTTTCAATGAATATTCCCACTGACAGTTTCTTATAGGGGGGAAAAAAAACATTCAAAGTACACAAACAACAATCCAGGAAGCCAAAAGTTTGGAGTACTGGGAACACCACAGACCAATGCATAGAACAGAGATAGGAATAGCCAAAGAAGATCTGGCTGTTGGATCCACTGCAAAATACATTATATTAGTAGAGCCCTACAGCACATATAAAACATGTCTCCTTTCAAACACTCCAGCTAATCATTGTTCTAGTTAAATTAATGAACATGACGACCACCTCATCACCATAATCATCAACAAAAAGATATAGTATGTCTACTGCAAGCCAGAGAGAGAACAAAAAGGCATCTGATTGACATTTTTACAGGCCTTATTGCATTTAATCAAAACTGCCTATTGAAATAAAAAAAATCGGTCATGTGATCAAATGATAAAATATCCCCATATCCCCAAAAATCCCCATAGAGTGCATTCAGAAAGTATTCAAACCACATTACTTTTTCTACATTTTGTTACATTACAGCCATATAATTGATTAAATTACTTTTTTTTTTACATTATTGCAAACATATTAACATTTTTAAACAGAAATACCTTATTTACATAAGTTTGCACGAGACTTGAAATTGAGCTCAGGTGCATCCTGTTCCTATTGATCATCCTTGAGATGTTTCCACAACCTGATTGGAGTCCACCTGTGGTAAATTCAAGTGATTGGACATGATTTGGAAAGGCACACACCTGTCTATATAAGGTCCCACAGTTGACAGTTCATGTCAGAGCAAAAACCAAGCCATGAGGTTGAAGGAATTGTCCATAGAGCTCGGAGACAGGATTCTGTCGAGGCACAGATCTGGAGCAATACAGGTCCCCAAGAACACAGTGGCCTCCATCATTCTTAAATGGAAGACGTTTGGAACCACCAATCCTTAATTTATTATCTAAACTATGGCTATATGTCTTAGTACATATGCACATCTATACACACCTCACTGCAACCTGCCAGGCAATTTAACATGATTTCTGAAATCAAGTTTGTAGGGAAACTTTGTAAAAAAAACAACCCAACTTTAAAGTATATAAAGAAGATTAGTAGTCAGAAATAATAAGGATATTTAGTTATCCTCTCTTTTGTAAAGACAAAGACCACAACCTGGAAATCAGAGTAAAGGTGTAAACAGCTTTATATTTGTGTTAGTCCCATCCCAGTGGCGCAGTGGATTCATTCCAGGGATAACACTCCAAAGCTCCCAGGTTTCATCTCCGGTTGCGTCTATCAACAAAATACGGTAAAACTATGTTTGAAGAAGAAATATGTAATAAATTATCATGCAATTCCAAATAATTTCCATAGGCCTATGTGTTTCTGAGTGGATTATTGAACAACTTCAACAGTAAGATAACACTTTTACATGAAAGAAACCTCAATGGACTGTTCAAAACTTAATTTTATAATTCTGGGAACATAGCAATAACATTCTAAGAACATGGAGAGAATGTTTTGTGCACCCTGATACAACTATTGTAAGAATGTCATCGCAACTGGACAGATTTTGTGTTTTGGAAACCCATCTCTTGTCATATCCCCACAATGTTCTCACAGCCTAAATATTTTTTAGGAACTTTTAAAGAACCTAAAACATTTGTTCTGGGAACATTTTTGCAACATCGGGGAAATGTTATTTTTTGACCTAGTAGAAACATTACAATAATCAGCACAACTGGACAGTTTTTGTATTTTGGCAACATATATCAAATCCAGTGCCCACAATGTTACCACAACCTAAAGAAACGTGTTAGGAACTATTAAAGAACATAAAAACATGTGTTCTGGGAACGCGGTTGTAACATCAGGTGAATGTTATTGCGCTCTAAAATAGACATTGTATAATCATCTGGACAGATTCTGTTTTGGGGACATACTTTTTGTGATGTCCCCACAATGTTCCTACCAGACTGTTCCCATAACCAAATGAAACATTCTGGAAACCTTTAAATAATAGAAAAAATGTGATCTGGGAAAGTTCTTGCAACGGCAGGAATATATTTTATACAAACTTGTATAAAATTGTATAATTGTATAAAATTGTATAATCATCAGGATAACTGTTATGAGAGCATTTGCCAAAACCTAACGAATGTTCTGGGAACATTTACAGAGGCAATTTTGGTTTGCTGGGTATTAATGTGTGTTTTTTTCCCAGACACTTATTAAAGGTCCAATGCAGATGTTTTTATTGCAATATCACATCATTTCTGGGTAATAGTTAAGTACTTGACTGTGATTGTTTTCAATTGAAATGGTCAAAAAGAAACAAGCAATGAGCTATTTCTCAAGCAAGAATCTAGCTAGGACTATCTGGGAGTGGTCTGAGTGGGGAGGGGAAAACTGAAAACTAGCTGTTATTGGTGTATTAACTAATTGGCCAAAACTCTATCCCACCAAAACTGGCTGAAATATTTGGCAGTCTTTTCATACAGCTCTTACACTAAAAGGGCATTATCATAATTTTCCCATTTTCCCAGTATTATTCCAACCACATAAATGGAAAATATATAAAACACAGCAAATCATGTTTTTGACTGCACTACGCCTTTAAGCTTGCCGTATTAAGCATGAACTCTAGTTGAGTCCTCAGCAGCTGTTCATCTGCAATACGGTCCCTGAGCCTCAGTCCAGCTCAAAATCTATACCACAAAATATCTATGACTTCACTTTCCCCCCTCTTGTTTTCTTTTTTTCTCCCCAGTATTAAATTTACTAGCTGAGAAGGTGACCTGGCTGCTTCACCATAAAAATCAGGGAGAGGATAGCAGTGTTGAGTGGGGAGCGATGGCTGCTGGTTCAGCAGAATGTGAGCAGCTCTCCCCCTCCTCGGAGCTAGCGTCTAGGGAGCACAAGGGCGAGCACTCAGCTTTCACCTCCTCCCTACACCCCAGCACGCTGTGCCGCGCCCATCCCTGCCTGACTGCCTGCCGCACAGTACAGCATTGCACAGATTGGCTCAATTTTCACTGCCACCGCCACCTAACACTCAGCTTCCACATGCACACTTCTGATTCTCGGGATTTGTGCAAAGCTCTCACTCCCACAAATCATTGCCTTTACACTCAAAAGCTCCCTTGGTACACGAGGCAGGGAGGAAATAAATATGTTTCCTGACGCAGGAGTTTCTGACAGAACCTCACACTGCACACTGAGTGTTACAAAGTTTGGCAGCGGCAACTGTGAGCTGTAAGTGTGAGTGTTTTCCTACAATATGCTGCGGTATTCAGAGATGATGCTGCCTGACAGCACTTTAATATCTTTGCATTTATTATTGTTCATGGAAATGCTCTTGGCTACTTCTGAGATGAAGACATTTATCTTTCAGTTCACACAGCTTTGGCACATTTAGGCCTGTGTAAGTACCCCGGTTTTGAATGGCAAATTAAAATAATAATTTAATCATAAAAGTAATACAAATACCACAAATAATAGTTGTAGTACTATACTACAACACAACAACAAAAAATTACGCAACATGCATCAATTTCAAAGATTTACAGGTCTTTTACAAGTATAGGTCATATGAGGAAATCAGTCAATTGAAATAAATTAATTAGGTCCTAATCTATGGATTTCACATCACTGGGAATACAGATATGCATCCGTTGGACACAGATACCTTTAAAAAAAAATGGGCCTCACAATGGTCCTCAGGATCTTGTCACTGTATTTTTGTGCATTCAATTGCTATAGATAAAATGCAATTGTGTTTGTTGTCCGTAGCTTATGCCTGCCCATACCATAACCCCACCCGCCACCATGTGGCACTCTGTTCACAAAGTTGACATCAGCAAACCGATTACCCACACAACGCCATACACATGGTCTGCGGTTGTGAGGCTGGTTGGATGTACTGCCAAATTCTATAAAACAAAGTATTTCTATGGTAGAAAAATGAACATTCAATTCAACAGCTCTGATGGACATTTCTGCAGTCAGCATGCCAATTGTAAAGGTGCACCTGTGTAATGATATATGCTGTTTAATCGGCTTCTTGATATGCCACACCTGTCAGGTGGATGGATTATCTTGGCAAAGGAGAAATGCTCACTAACAGGGATGTAAACAAATTTGAGAGAAATAGGCTTTTTGTGCATATGAAACATTTCTGGGATCTTTTATTTCAGCTCATGAAACATGGGACCAACACTTTACATATTGTGTTTATATTTTTGTTCGGTGTAGCTAGTAGTATACTACCTAATATCCTAGAAGTCATCCAGAATCAGTTATTCTAAGCATTAGACATATGAGTGTTCTTTTGAGTCAGAGAGAACAGAGAGGCTTGGCAGTGCTTGTTGGCTTCCAACAGGATGTTGAGTCACACACCACTTATTTTGAGAAGATGGGACTTGCAGTATAAGTCTGCCATGTCAAGGTTAACTGTCTGCGGCAGGAAGCAAACAAAACCAGCAGGGCAGTTCGCTCTTCTAATCAAATCAAATAGGAAAGAGGGTTCTGAGGAGATGTAATTTCAGAGGACCAAAAACAGCAGCTTAAAATGCTCCTGATCACATTATCTAGCCATCACAAAATAGGATATCTCCACTGCAACTGCAGTGAATGCCCATTACAAATTACTGCAGACCAGTAACTCAATATGGGGTGGTGAAGGGTAGTGTGGGGGATCAATACAAATCAGTAATAGTTATATCCCTCTTCCAACCCCCCAACAGTTTTATTAGCATTCCTCCCTTAATAAAGTCAAGATCTTACATTAATCATTCTATGATTATCTCGATTCATAAAATAATTAACATAAGAAAAAATATATATTCAACGCAGTGATGCCAAGCGAAGCCAGCAGAGCTGGTAGTGGGTGACTATTAGAAGTGCTCATTGCGAGGGCACTTTTTAGAACAGTTCACTGAGAATAGCATAAGGGGAAAACACACTGTCCCCCTTTTCCCTGTATATGATTCATCACAAGAAATTAAGACACACAAGAATTCATCATAGCACAACATTCGGACTGTAGAAATCAACATTATGTAAAATGGGTAGAAGTGAGGAGGAGGAAAAGAAGTGAAAAACAAATCAATCAAAACTCAGAAAACACAGGGTTTTATCTATGTCTTTTTTTGCTTTTGAGTTGGGGTCGTTTTTTCAAAGTGGTTGTTTTATAGATGGAGTTACAGCAGGCAGAGTGTGTCTGCGGCACCTTGTGCCTGGGGAGGCCTGGGGCTCCATGGCTGTGGTGCTGCAGGGTCCCTCTGCTCAGCTGGGCCAACATCATTCTCTGCTAGTTCCACCTGATTTCATTTGGTTCAGGTGGAACAAATAGGCAGTTGGGGGGTAGCTAGCACCGAGCTGGGAGCTCGCAGCCACAAGAAAAAAAAGTGTGAGATGGACAGACTGCCAGCATCTGCTACTTCATTAGCTTGTGAGTCTAAAGAAGCTCTGCTGCAGCCCAGGCTGACAGATAATAAGAAATATCCACCTTGAGTCAAACGCAGAGCCAGAGATGCTCCATTTGTCACCATGAGAGCCCGCAAACTCCAGGGGAAGTTGTGGAAGGAGCACAGGGAGATGATAGCCAGAAAGGAGCTACTCTTTTACTCTCTCAGACACAAAACAAGTATCACCCCATACGGGATACACTCTGACTCTAATTATTTACTTTTAATTAAAGGTTAATTAAGAGAAACCACCTGCATAATACGTAACTGCCCTAAGTATCTTCAAGCACTGTGCAGCAGTGAATGTGTCGCCAACAAGCAGCCTCTAAATCTCAGTTAGAACATCGAGTTGTACTCCAGAAGTTGGTCCTAAGAACAGAGTGGGATTAGAATTGACCCTCAGAGTTCTGAAAAGCTTTAAGACTGCACAATACGGCGGATATCTTTTTGGCTTGTTTGGTCTCTGAGCGCCGTACTCACATTATTGCATGGTATGCTTTGTCCGTAATTTAAAAAAAAAAATCTGACACAGCGATTGCATTAAGGAGAAGTTTATCTAAAGTTGTATATTTTATTATAATAGTTCTATCTTTTATCAATGTTAATTATGAGTAATTCTGTAAATTGATGTGGCTCTCTGCAAAAAATACTGAACATGACACAAGATTTTTGGGTATAAATATGCACTTTATCGAACAAAACATACATGTATTGTGTAACATTAAGTCGTATTAGTGTTATCTGATAAAGATCATCAAAGGTTAGTGATTAATTTGATCTATATTTCTGCTTGTTGTGACTCCTCTCTTTGGCTGGAAAAGTGCTGTGTTTTTCTGTGACTTGGTGGTGATCTAACATAATTGTTTGTGGTGCTTTCGCTGTAAAGCCTTTTTGAAATCAGACACTGTGGCTGGATTAACGAGAATTGTATCTTTAAAATGGTGTAAAATACTTGTGTGCTTGAGGAATTTTAAATATGAGATGTTTTTTGTTTTGAATTTGGCGCCCTGCACTTTCACTGGCTGTTGGCAGGGTAGGACGCTACTGTCCCGAATATCTCAGAGAGGTTAAACTCAGTTTTTCACAATTACTGACATTTAATCCTAGTAAAAATTCCCTGTCTTAGGTCAGTTAGGATCCCCACTTTATTTTAAGAATGTGAAATGTCAGAATAATAGAAGAGAGAATTATTTACTTCAGCTTTAATTTCTTTCATCACATTCCCAGTGGGTCAGAAGTTTACATACACTCAATTAGAATTTGGTAGTATTGCCTTTAAATTGTTTAACTTGGGTCAAACGTTTTGGGTATACTTCCACAAGCTTTCCACAATAAGTTGGGTGACTTTTGGCACATTCCTCCTGTCAGAGCTGGTGTAACTGAGTCAGGTTAGTAGGCCTCCTTGCTCACATACCCTTTTTCAGTTCTGCCAACAACTTTTCTATAGGACTGAGGTAAGGGTTTTGTGATGGCCACTCCAATACCTTGACTTTGCTGTGCTTAAACATTTTGCCACAACTTTGGAAGTATGCTTGGGGTCATTGTCCATTTGGAAGACCCATTCCCGACCAAGCTTTAACTTTCTGACTGATGTCTTGAGACTTGAGGCTTTAATATATCCACATCATTTTCCACCCTCATGATGCCATCTATTATGTTAAGTGCAACAGTCCCTCCTGCAGCAAAGCACCCCCACAAAATGATGCTGCCACCCCCGTGCTTCACGGTTGGGATGGTGTTCTTCGGCTTGCAAGCCTCCCCCTTTTCCTCCAAAACACAACAATGGTCATTATGGCCAAACAGTTCTATTTTTGTTTTATCAGACCAGAGGACATTTCTCCAAAAAGTCAGATCTTGGTCCCCATGTGCAGCTGAAAACCGTAGTCTGGCTTTTTTATGGCGGTTTTGGAGCAGTGTGTCACGAACGTTGTCAGGGAAATGACCAGACCAAGGTGCAGCGTGGTGAGCGTACATTTTCTCTTTATTTAAAATGTTCAAGATTATCTGATCTGATGAAACCAAGATTGAACTCTTAGTCCTGAATGCCAAGCTTCATGTCTAAAGGAAACCTGGTACCATCCCTAAAGTCAAGCATGGTGGTGGCAGCATCATGCTGTGAAGATGTTTTTCAGCGGCAGGAACTAGGAGACTAGCCAGGATCGAGGAAAAGATGAACGGGGAAAAGTACAGAGAGATCCTTGATGAAAACCTGCTCCAGAGCACTCAGGGCCTGTGGGTATATTTGCGGAGAGTCTCAGTCAATTCCATAGCGCTGGTGGTATAGTGGTGAGCGCAGCAGTTTTACCAACGGCAATCCATGGTTTGGTTCCCAGCCGAGGCTGATATTAGAGTGAAATTCACCTATTTGCATGTTTTGCCGGAAAAATACGGTCGCCAGTGTTTGTCTAAATATAACTGAACGTTTATTATGTGTTTTAGATTGAATACATTTTCTTTTTTAAAAGAAGGCATAAAAATAATGGCGAGACAATTGAGGTAACACGCTATTTTGCCAAAAATGATCTGGGGGAATAATGTATTGAGATGGGAGTCGTATTTAAATAAATGTATCATAGAAGAGAAAGTCACCTAAAGTTAAATGTAGGGAATAACGGAGATATACAATACAATTTCATGCTATCCGGACATTATAGCTATTTATGAATCGACTGACATATGATAAGTTTAGCACAAAACATGGTACGTTTAAATGTTAGGGTATGGTAAGTTGAGAAGTTGGGTTGGTTTTACTCTGATGATTAGAATTTAAAACTGAACGCAATCTGAATAGGGAATATATATTTTACAGAGGCAGGCAGATGTGTGATGACGTTTCACGTTGAACAACATCGTTCCTCAAATTTAAACAGAGAAAAGGGGTTGTGGCATTTAGAGGGAAAATGCGTGCATTATAGCTTAGAGTTACTTTTCAAAAGCGGCCAGAAGTTCCAAATACATTTCTTTTAAAAAGGAGAAGTATCGTAAAGATAGTCTGAAAATATGCTACAGCTTGCAACGGAAGTGCTAGGCACTCAATGGGCTATATAGTGCAACGCTTTGGACTATAAAATAGGTAAGAATAGTTTAATCGTAAAAAGTTGTGATTGTTTTTCCGAGTATTGATTTTTGGTTAGGTAACGCCTGGGAATTCGAACTAGAAGTTAACGTATCCTAAAAAACACTATCTATTTTTCTCTACTTTTCTTTACGGGGAAAAAGTATGTCTTGTCTTAAAGGGACAGTGCACGTCAATCACAGTGGTTTGAGTGTATGGCAGTGTATAAAATATTGTGGGACGACAATTTGAAGAGATCAAGAAACATCAAGAGATTTAAAACAAAAAAATGTGAAGGGATTATCAGAATTATTGGGTGTCGTTGTAGTAGTAAAAGTTTGGGTTAAGGGGATTTCCCTGTTCCCAATGACAAGGTATTTTAAAGGTGTACACTCACATATGCGAGTATGAGTTTTAATTAGACAAGTGAATAACGTATTGGGAATAGAGTTGTAATTAAAATACTAAGTCAAAGACGAGACAGTTACTTAGAGCAAAATGGATTCTAAATGATAACAAAGAGACAATTACGATTTATGCCCATCGAAATGTTTTTATAAAATTAGCGAATTTAGAGATATTGGTTGGGGTGGTAAATTATAATTCAGGATTTGAACAGATGTGATACATTAGGTTTGGTTAATCGAACAACAATTATTTACAATTCATTGAAAGTTGCTACGAATTGGGCTGAGGTTGAGTGCTTGATGATGACGTCACTAGCGAGGCACTTTTGTCGCTACGGACTGGGGGTAACGGAGAAAATTGTTTGTGTCTTTTAGAAGGAAAATGCGTGCATTATTGTTTTGAGTCACTTTTCAGAAGGTGATAAAAAAGGCCATATACCTACTTGTTTGGTTCCTATGAGACTGGTTATTCTAGGAGTTTATTGAACTTAATTAAGCATTTGTTCTGGTGTGTTTAAGTAGGATTCTTCATACCGGGACGGATGGAATTTATCTAAAGGATGTGAGTTGAAGGAGCCAAGGGAAAACGCGTTTACATTTTTAGTAAATATCTGGGATTAGGATTTCTTACACTGAGAAATGTACGACATTTGCGGCAGAGGGGAAAAAGTAATACAATAATGTTATCGGGTTAATTGTATCTAAGGGTAACATGTTCATTTCAGTAAACATATACATTGACGTTGTTTAAAACTTATGATTAATGATTTGAGTTAAAGGGGAATCATCATTAGGTTTAGTTTATAATTCACTTTTGAGTTTCTGAATCGGAATTAGCATAGTGAATGCTAGTTAGGAGTGTTGTGTTCTTCTGGGAAAATGGATGTTTAGGTGTCTCAAATTTAGATGTTTCCTGGGATTATAATCTTGGGGAGAATGAGGCCATAAACGACCAAATTAAAACAGGTCTGCAAGTATATACAAATAAAACCATTGTTAGGACTATTTGTTTTAGTGCAAAGGTATTTTAAAGAGGCACGCTCACATATGGAACTTTATGAGTTTTTAGTTTATGAGTTTTAATTATACAAGTGAATTTTTTTATTTTATGACCTATTGATCTTATCGTGACTGTCTTCTGAGGTCTGATCAGCCTCAGGGGAGAGTCATTTGTATAATGAATGTGGTCATATTGAGTTACTAGTTTTAAGGTAAATTCATTATAATGGAGTTTTGGTTAGGGGTTTTGAATCACTGAAGAGAAAGTGGTTCAGGATTCTGTTTTACAACATTAGCTGTGAAGGTTTTGAATGGGCTATTAATGATTTGGTATTTTAACAGAGAAAAAAAATCATCATATTTATCATTGAGAATAAATAGGGGAAGATACATTGAGGTTTGGATAGGAGATAGATTAAGCCAATAGGGCAGGGAATTGCATAGAAAAATAAGTTACAGTTTTTAGGGGTGATAAATTACTCTAGATAAGGTATTCCACACTTTGCAACACATATTAAATTCATGTTATTGTCAGATAGAATACTGAGGGTCCCTTGAAGGAAAGGGCTTGTTAGTGTAGGAAGGATTTTGATATGGTTAGCATTTATTAGACTTTGTTTGATTATTAGAAGTTTTTAAATAGTATTACATTTAACAGGAATATAGGACATCTGTGATGATTTAGGATTATTGTTAGGATTAAGATAGATTGATTAAGGAAATGTAAGGACTTTAGAGAAAAGCCACTCATAGACATGTTTTTTTCTAAAATCAATGATTTTAGATAAAGTCAAACAGTTAGAAGCTTAGTGGTATTTGAGAGATATGAGAGAAATGGGTTACGTTTTAAATTGGTGAATATATATATTTAAGAAAATATATAAGTAGCACAGATAGTTCTTAAAGTAGATAAGAAACTTGACAGAGTATTGTTACAGGATTGACATGAATGGACGCCCAAGGGAGAATTGGACATGTGGAAAATTAAAAGGGGCTCCTACATGATGATGTTAGACATTAGGATAATTTACTAATCTTACCTAAGTCATTGTTTACGAGTAGGCAAGGTTGTTACCTGGGCAGAGCCAGGTAACAAAGGGGGGATGGGTAAATTGTATTCTAGGATAGGATGTGACCTACGGGATAATAAACTATTTTTAAAAAATCAAAAAATTATTAGCTAATAATCAGAACAAATGAGAAACTGTTAACCAAACCTGTGTGTCCAAGATTTTATGCACTACATGTGAACTACAGGTGAAGTCACTCAATCCAGTCCCAGAGGCTTGTTGGGGGGACCATACCAAAGACTCCTGGTGACAGCTAGCTGAAAGAGCTACCCGGATTCATATCGCACTGCGGGAGGGTAAGACACAATTAAACTGTCAAACAATAACAGAGTTCGAGAGGAGAACTGGAATTAACAGAATTCTGGGGGCCATCTCTCGAATGAAAAATACCTTACCTGTCCTTTCCTCACTGTTGTTGGTCATAGAAGTGAAGATGTGTCTGGCTCTTGCTAAGTGATGTGTTCTCGGGGAGAGGGTGGGGCTTCACATAGAAGCTGTTCGTCTGAGCTGTCTTATCGTGGGTGACATATTCCTGATACAGCACGTCCTACTCGAGTATGCGGAGAGTGGTAATTTGACCCATGGTTTAGACGATGAGGATTTTTTTCCAAAATAAGCATAAGCGATCCCTAGATCTGGGTAGACAGGAAGTTAGAGTAGAGGTTGGGAAGGATCTCTCAAAGGAGTTTTATGTAGACCAAAATGGAGTCTCTAACTACATGGCAGTCTAGGACTCTGAGCCATTATGGCATATATCGGTGCAGGTTCCCATATTGATCGTGGACACAGGTCATAGCTCATTTGGAGAGAGAGGGCTATATGAATCCACTCGCCCAGTATGGAAGAAGGTAGAGTAGAGTGAAGATGAGAGTTTTTGATTGTAATCAGGAGAGAGGGATGTATTGCATAAAGATACGCTTAACTCTTTAAATAGAAATGAAGGAGGATCTAGGGTTGTAGTATGGAGATGACCAGGTCTTGGTCGACACCCTAGTACGGTTCTGGGTAGAGGAGTTTGGGCTGGTATGGTAAAGCTGTTCACGAAGGCAGGAATGCCAGATAATGACAGTTGTATTGTATTGATTTGCACTATTTAAATCCCCAGGTTCCTCCCTTTACAGTGATTATTACCGTTTGGCCCGGTACAGTACTCTTGGGAAATGATGTCAGGGCGAGGTTTTACCAACAGATTGGACAGGATTATGCTCCATTGTAATGCCTTTGACACTCATTCAACACCAAGACATGAAGTATAGCCAAATGAGAGAAAAGAGCTATTCCATCCGGGTCTCTTATTGACTAAGTACACATTGATAACATTGGGGTTCCAAGGGGGGTGCCAGATGAGTCAAAGCAAGAAATCAGATCCTAGCAGGATTAGAGTTAAGCATTTCCGGGGGGTCTACTCTCATAAGAACGTGGACTGGATTAATTATATTTATGATAATCAACAGCGCTTTAACAAGTATACCAGAGATGCTATTAAAGGTTTTGTAGAACAGACTGAAGCAACCAGCTGGATGGCTTGGCAGAATAGAATTGCATTAGATATGTTAATGGCTGAAAAGGGAGAAGTATGCGTGATTATCAGGACCATGTTTGTGCTTACATCCCAAATAACACAGCTCCGGACGAATCAGTGCCCGAAGCCTCAGCTGGTTTGACCACCCTGGCTCACGGGTTGGCAGAAAACTCTGGGGTGGATACTTCTCTGACTGATTGGGTTTTGATAGTACGTTTGGAAAATGGAAACATTTTATGATCACTGTGTTATGGGCTACATTCACCTGTGTGAATGTTTTAGTTTTAGGGGGCTGTTGTCTAATTCCCTGTTTATGAGGCTTTATTTCCAGGACTCTGGAGAAATCTTTGACAATAGATGGTGCGGTATGGGCCGATTCCAGGTTCTGACCCGTGGAGGACTGAATGCCTGACTACAGAACAATAGAGAGAGTGCGAATTTGGTTTTGGCTACAAAACATATAGGAATTTAGAATTCCTCTAACAGGGCCTCAGACTTGGGCGAAGGTTCACCTTCCAACAGGTGAACGACCCTAAGCAAACAGCAAATACAACACAGAAGTGGCTTCGGGACAAGCCTCTGAATGTCCTTGAGTGACCCAGCCAGAGCCTGGACTTCAACCCGATCAAACATCTCTGGAGCAACCTGACAATAGATGTGCAGCAACGCTCCCCACCAACCTGACAGGGCTTGAGAGGATCTGCAGAGAAGAATGGGAGAAACTCACCAAATACAAGTGTGCCAATCTTGTAGCATCATACCCAAGAGGACTTAAGGCTGTAATCGCTGCTAAAGGTGCTTCAACGAAGTAATGAGCAAAGTATTGGAATACTTACGTAAATGTGATATTTACATTTTTTTGAAAAAGTTAAGGAATCTGAATACATTCCGAACGCACTGTACTGTATACAACCAGTTTCAGTCAAAAGTTTGGACACACATACTCATTCAAGGGTTTTTACTTTATTTTTTACTATTTTCTACATTGTAGAATTATAGTGAAGACATCAAATCTATGAAATAACACATATGGAATCATGTAGTAACCAAGAAAGTGTTAAACAAATCAAAATATATTTTAGATTTTAGATTCTTCAAAGCAGCAACCCTTTGCCTTGATGACAGCTTTGCACACACTTGGCATTCTGTCAACCAGCTTCACGAATTAGTCACCTGGAATGCATTTCAATTAACAGGTGTGCTTTGCAAAAGCTAATTTGTGGAGTTTCTTTCCTCCTTAATTAGTTTGAGCCAATCAGTTGTGACAAGGTAGGGGTGGCAAGTCCATATTATGGCAAGAGCAGCTTAAATAAGCAAAGAGAAACGACATCATTACTAAGACATGAAGGTCAGTCAATACGGAACATATCACAAACATATAACATTTCTTCAAGTGCAGTTGCAAAAACCATCAAGAGCTATGATGAAACTGTTTCTCATGAGGACCACCACAGGAAAGCAAGACCCAGCGTTCCCTGACATTGGACCGGTGGAAATCTGTCCTTTGGTCTGATGAGTCCAAATTTGAGATTTCTGGTTCCAACCGCTGTGTCTTTGTGAGATGCAGAGTAGGTGAACGGATGATCTCTGCATGTGTGGGTCCCACCGTGAAGCATGGAGGAGGAGGTGTGATGGTGCTTTGCTGGTGACACTGTCTGTGATTTATTTAGAATATAAGGCATACTTAACCAGCATGGCTATCACAGCATTCTGCAGCAATATGCCATCCCATATGGTTTGCGCTTAGTGGAACAATAATTCGCTTTTCAACAGGACTATGACACAACACACCTCCAGGCTGTGTAAGGGCTATTTGACCAAGAAGGAGAGTGATGGAGTGTTGCATCAGATGACCTGGCCTCCACAATCATCCGACCTCAACCTAATTGAGATGTTGTGGCATGAGTTGGACCGCAGAGTGAAGGTAAAGCAGCTAACAAGTGCTCAGCATACGTGGGAACTCCTTCAAGACTGTTGGAAAAGCATTTCAGGTGAAGCCAAGAGTGTGCAAAGCTGTCATCAAAGCAAAGGGTGGCTACTTTGAAGAATCTAAAATATATTTGTATTTCTTTAACATTTAGTTGGTTACTACATGATTCCGTATGTGTTATTTCATAGTTTTGATGTCTTCGCTATTATTCTACAATGTAGAAAACAGTAAAAATTAAGAAAAATCATTGAATGAGTAGGTGTGTCCAAACCTTTGACTGGTACTAATATATATATATATTACACTTCCTTTCAAAAGTTTGGGGTCACTTAGAAATATCCTTGTTTTTGTAAGTACATTAGAGTGTCTAGTTTGATAAACAGAGGCCTCACAAGTCCTCAACTGGCAGCTTCATTAGTACCCGCAAAACACCAGTCTCAACCTCAACAGTGAAGAGGCAAATCTGGGATGCTGACCTTCTAGGCAGAGTTACAAAGAAAAAGGCAATAAAAAGAAAAGATGAAGATGGTCAAAATATCACAGACACTGGACAGAGGAACTCTGCCTAGAAGGCCAGCATCCCGGAGTCGCTTCTTCACTGTTGACGTTGAGACTGGTGTTTTACGGGTCCTATTTAATGACACTGCCAGTTGAGGACTTGTGAGGCCTCTGTTTCTCAAACTAGACACTCTAATGTACTTGTCCTCTTGCTCAGTTGTGCACCGGGGCCTCCCACTCCTCTTTCTATTCTGGTTAGAGACAGTTTGCGCTGTTCTGTGAAGGGAGTAGTACACAGCGTTGTACGAGATCTTCAGTTTCTTGGCAATTTCTCGCATGGAATAGCCTTCATTTTTCAGAACAAGAATAGACTGACGAGTTTCAGAAGAAAGTATGTTGTTTCTGGCCATTTTGAGCCTGTAATCGAACCCACAAATGCTGATGCTACAGATACTCAACTTGTCTAAAGAAGGCCAGCTTTATTGCTTCTTTAATCAGAACAACAGTTTTCAGCTGTGCTAACATAATTGCAAAAGGGTTTTCTAACGATAAATTAGCCTTTTAAAAGTATAAACTTGGATTCGCTAACACAACGAGCCATTGGAACACAGTAGTGATGGTTGCTGATAATGGGCCTCTGTACGCCTATGTAGATATTCCATTTAAAAAATATGTCGTTTCCAGCTACAATAGTCATTTACAACATTAACAACGTCTACACTGATTTCTGATCATTTCTGATCAATTTGATGTTATTTTAATGGACAAAAAATGTGCTTTTCTTTCAAAAGCAAGGACATTTCTAAATGACCCCAAACTTTTGAACGGTAGTGCATATATATATATATATTCCGGACTCCGAATATATTTCTTAATTCCATTCTTTTACTTTTTAGATTTCTGTGTATTGTTGTTTATTGTTAGATTAGATATTACTATACTGTTGGAGCTAGGAACAAGTATTTTGCTACCCCCAATAACATCTGCTAATTTAACCAATATGATTTGATTTTGATCATCCTTGACCGGAAGGCTAACTATCTATCAGCCGTGGTCAGGGATGAGGTCTGGTGGCCATTACTGTACCCACTAAGTCCTCTCCACTTATCTCCACTCTGCTGGACCCTGGAGCAGCCTCCCTCTGCTGTCTGATATACTACACTCTAACGGCCATAGACATGACTGTCAGTATAGACAGCAGGGATAGTTCAGCATTGATCTCCAACTTCAGATGTGGAATACTGTTCAAATGTCTAAGGGATACTGTCAGGAAATGCATCCATTATACATAACCCACTGTGCAATTTAACTCTGTCAAAGTTCTTGTGCTCAGTTCATTAGTTCTACTTTCTGTTTGCTTTCCTGGTGATAATGTTATGCCAGACATACACGAACTCCCGAACACCAACGTCTATTAGCCTATTTCATTAAAAGGTGATATGTTTAGACTCTACCAGTGTATTTCAGAATACACTGCAGCTAATTCCTTAAAATTGCTCCATAAAGTTCCCTCAAAGCAAGAGCATCAAACAATAGCCAGATCATATTTGGAATACAATATTTGGTCAGTCAATGATGTGTTTGTATGAGAAAAATATTATCTAAATTAGACAACTACAACACTGGCCATTCCACTTCAGACGAGAAGGATGTTGTCATATTGCAAACAGACAGTGAGACAAAGAGAGGATGGCCGATAGATAGACCCTCTGTGATCACAGAGCCAGACTTAGATAATAGACTATTGGGTTGAAATATTGTCTTGGGCTTCTGGTGGAGGGCAGTGGATTCGGTTGTTATGCATCACACTTAGGGCCCTCTTTCTCTCCAGCCTGTCACAACATTGGGCCGTGTTCCTTCACATTCCCCTCCATCTATTTCTTTTAGCACAGTCATATAGGGACCTATATATAGGACCTCATATAACCAAAGGAATGCAGTGTTTAGTGAATTTAGGTATATGAATAATTACTTTACATTTTAATCAACATCACTGCTATTTATGTGTGCTAAATGCTATCTTCGCCAATATATTATTAAAACTGGTCATTTAAAGTAATCACTGAAGGGACAAAGAAATTCACTGGTTTTGCTGAAATATCCTATATATAAATCTTCAAGTCGCATTACTTCACAGCAGGTGTTACTGGGGGTTTAATCAGCATAATCACATCGATGAAAGTGGAATCAAATTGACTGCAGTACAATACAGTTGATTAGATCTGATAGGAAACAGTGGCCTTTTAATCAAGCGGGAAAATCATGGGCATTTTTCATTGTCCTTTGCCACGTCAACTAATATACTGTAGGTCTACACAAAAATGATTCCTCCCACCATCAGCACTGTCTGCAGATCTATGGACTCACAACTAAAACCTGAGCCTAAAACTACAGGTCTACATAAGCCATACAACAACAGTGTACCAATATTTAACACACATACACAGTAGTCTTACCATTTAAGATGATTATTTCCCAGTTAGCAACACTTGAACATGGTGACACCAACAGTCACTCAAATCTGATTCCTGTCATAACGACCTTGACTTTTCCAAATGTGTGAGCGGCAGCCAGTTCATCAGTAATGTACCGCACCTCTGCCAACGAGAGCGAATGACGGAGAGGCGAGCGCTTGACAGCACTAGCAATCGGTTAATTTCTCTTACACCTTCCCTTTGTTGTAAATAAAACATTATTTCAGATGTTCAATTAAGATAAGTACCCTTAATGTAAGACCTCAGTCAGTGTATGACTATCATTATTCAGTCCGGAGTCTAGGTCCTGCTTCAGCTTCCAGACAATTACTCAGGGTCCACAGCTACCCAGGGAAATTGCAGTACATTTCTGGAGCACTCATTTGCTTAAGAGGGAGAAAATCAGGGGATGTGAATCAGAGCATCAAAGAATGGAGGAAAAGGGCTGCAGGGAGTGTTACCTGGCTTGTATTCCAAAGGGACCTTCACAGTGAGCTACAGTGTTGAGCGTTTCATGCAAACTCTTCCTCAAACGACTTGCATTGACAAAATACATACAGTACATTCCTTGACAGGAAAAAAGCTCCCATCTGATTCTGGGACTTGGTGTTTGTACTTTGTTACATCAGCTAATACAAGATTAGATAAACACTGCGGTATCTGTGCTCTGCATCTGTTTCGTTTGCAAAGTGCACTTTCCAATTTTAGAGATGACCTTCGCAAAGGGTTGCCAGAGACAGGAGCTAAGGGGGAGGAACATTTTTGAGCTACATCTTCATACGCCTTGATTAGAATGAATGAATATTACAACACTACAGTTGGATTCAAACCGAACTGCAGTAGAGCTACAAATTAGGCCAAGGTAAGTGGCGGAACAAGATAATGTTCCCCCATATGCCTTTAGAGAAAGCACAGGACAAACTGCTGTCTGCCAGAAGTCCACATAAGTCATTGATCAGTCTGAGGAACTTCATCAGCGTGATTTCTGACTGGCTAGCCAGCTCAATCAATTACGCAGGAGTCACCCACCCTGTGCTGATCAGTATGACAGGCCTGGAGGAATGTGGGGCCAATGGAAGAGAGAGCTATGGCCATCTGAGCCAAAGTGGCCTAAATAATCTGCTCAGTCATGAGGGTCTAACATCACTGGGGGAAGAGCGCACAGTGTCAGCCATCAGCCAGATGACCTTGGACACAAACACTAAGCCTATACTATAGCAGCAGTGTTCCAAAGCTCTCTCTCTCTGTAGCAGGTAGAGGTCCACAATGGATCTCAGTTAGCAAGCACTATACTTGAGAGAGTTTCAACAAACCACTGCTTCAATAACTTTTGAAGGGTGACTATTGACAAGGACAATACATAGAATAGTGTAGATAACCAGATAGACTGCACTTTATTTTCAAATGTTTTCTGGTGTGTCAATAATTTCCTGCAGTAGTGTAGTACAGTAACTAAAGGCAGTGAGTTTTCATTATAAGTCACTTAATCTCCAAGTGCTCAGAGTCAGTGCTCCCTCTTGTCAAAGCGCTTTTCCTGAGAGGGGGTTGAGAGGGGTGTCAGCATGTAGTTCAGCAGAATGGAGCCTGCCAATAACCGCATATCGAGCTGTTAAAAGGCTTTGAGCTTCAATAGGGGTTCATGTTACATTAAAAACAAACAAACAATAGCAATTGCTCATAATGGAGCCATGAGGACCCATTTCAACCTTTTAAAAGGCATGAGCTCAGAGACGGCCTGAGCGGTCTTTAGCTCTAATAGTTCTCTCTGAAGGAAGATCTATTTTACACAACACACAACCCTCTGTACTACACATTCACTCTTTTATCTTGCCTCTCTAATGACTCAAAGGTCAGATCTTTTTGCATTCAATCTCCTTTCAAACCAGACTGACAAAGAAAAACGCCAGGATTTTGTTGGAGTCAGCCACCCAGAGTCTTTATTTGAAGGGGTGGATGTACTGTGATCATGATATTGTACCATACACTACTTGATACTTTGATCGCTGCCTTATCAGGAACGTTCAAATAGAGGTTAATTTTATATTTGCAATAAAGCTGTTATGAGTGCAGCTTGTGAGCATTACCAAAACCTTGGTGATACTGAGAAAAGAAATTCCATGAAAACATAGTCCAGTTCAACTTCAACAAGGTATATTCATCAAAGGCACTTGGCAGAACTACTGAAACACAAGCGCATGTGAGAACTAACACTTCTATTCCTACTCAGAGATTCTCACCTACTCCTACTGTTTTATCTAGTGTTAATTAGCAATCCTGTTAGCGAGAAGTCTTGTGAGTACACTAAGCACATCTATCTTCCACTAGTTTTCATTCTGGAAGAAAAACCATCCCAAATGTTTAAAAAAATTGAGAGAAAACTAATTAATTTGGGAATGCTCATTAAATCCAATAGGGTATGCCTACTCATCCAGCACAGATAATTTTAAATGAATCTGGGATGAAATTTAGAGGGAACCTGTGCGACGCGATACAGCATTCCATCAACATCAGATGCAACAGTGGATCTGTTTAGCAATGCTAAATAGGGCCAAATGTTCCTCCTTGGAAACAAAAACACAACAGAGACAAAAACAGCCAAATGTTTTCCTTGAAAACAAGCTTGTGTGTTGGATGGACTGTGTTGGGTGGCCTTTTTTTGCCTTTACCTCCCTTATCTCATCTCATTTGCTCACATTGTATATAGACTTATTTTTGTACTGTATTATTGACTGTATGTTTGTTTTTTACACCATGTGTAACTCTGTGTTGTTATATGTGTCGAACTGCTTTGCTTCATCTTAGCCAGGTCGCAATTGTAAATGAGAACTTGTTCTCAACTTGCCTACCTGGTTAAATAAAGGTGAAATAAAACATATGAGATTGGTCTCTTAGTCTCTGTGTGTGAGTGGCCCTGTGTTGTCTTGAGAGGCTCTGACAGTGATAGAGACTGCTCTGGCGTCCGTCCAGTCTCCTGAGTGGCAGGGTCTCTCATAGTCTGTCTGTCTGTCATCTAGCTACAGCCCTCTGCATGTTTAATATGCTCCTAAAGACAAACTGTCTTCATCATTATGTAAAGTTTTTTGGCTTGTACCAATCTGACACATTGTAGGTACTGAGCTGTTATCTTGCTATTGTAAACCTTACTTTGAGATTAAATAAGATTTCCTCTATAATAAAATAAAGCAGAACTTTACTTACCTTGATGACCACAATGGATTTAACATTATGACAGAATAGCATAGATGTGTCTCTGTCTGAGAAGTAGTTGGTGAACCAGGCGAGGCAGTCATTTAAGAAACCAAGGCTGTTGAGTCTGCCGATAAGAATGTGGTGATTTACAGAGTCGAAAGCCTTGGTCAGGCCTATGAATACAGCTGCACAGTATTGTCTCTTATCGATGGCGGTTATGATATCGTTTAGGACCTTGAGCGTGGCTGAGGTGCACCCATGACCAGCTCGGAAACCTTCTCCACTGCGTAGTGGAGAAGGTACGGTGGGATTCAAAATGGCCGGTAATCTGTTTGTTAACTTGGCTTTCGAAGACCTTAGAAAGGCAGGGTAGGATAGATATAGGTCTGTAACAGTTTGGGTCTAGAGTGTCTCCCCCTTTGAAGAGGGGGATGACTGCGGCAGCTTTCCAATCTTTGGGGATCTCAGACGATACGAAAGCGAGGTTGAACAGGCTAGTAATAGGGGTTGCAACAATTGCGGTGGATAATGCACTAGATAGTACTGTGCAGGTGTAAAAAATAAAAATTTAAAAAAAGAAGAAAGAAAAATCGGCCAAATAGGTGTCCAAAAAAAAACTATTTACAATTGTTCTGAAAACTTGAAATCGTCCATAATTAATCGGCCATTCCGATTAATCGGTCAACCTCTAATTTGGAAGGCAGGTTGGTTAGGATGATACCCATGAGGGTGCCCGTGTTTATGGATTTGGGGTTGTACCTTGTAGGTTCATTGATAATTTGTGTGAGATTGAGGGCATCTAGCTTAGATTGTAGGACGGCCGGGGTGTTATGCATGTCCCAGTTTGGGTCACCAAAGAGTACGAGCTCTGAATCCAGATGAAAGCTATGATCCCTTATTGATGTTAAATCCACTTCAATTAGTGTACATTAAGGGGAAGAGACAGGTTAAAGTAAGCCTTGCGACAAGTAAGACATTGATTGTCTATGTGTACAAATCTGAGGGTGAACGGACAAGACAACATTTTGAAGTGCCTTTGAACAGGGTATGGTACGTGGTAGGTTCCAGGCGCACTGGTTTGATCTACAAGGTGTCAAAAGCATTCCACAGGGATGCTGGCCCATGTTGACTTCAATACTACTTATTATTATATTATTATTATTACTTCCCACAGTTGTGTCAATTTGGCTGGATGTCCTTTCTTGATACAACCGGAACACCCAACAGCGTTGCAGTTCTTGACACAAACCAGTGCGCCAGGCACCTACTACCAGGGGTTGGAACCAATTTAGAGAACTGTTAATTTTTATCAATGATGTTTAATTATGTATACATTTCAATCAGGACTGACTAATCAGAATACTATTATGTTACTGTATATGTACTAATCCGAATACTATTATGTTACTGTATATGTACTAATCAGAATACTATTATGTTGCTGTGTATGTATGAGTTTTCTTTCTTGATCCCAGTACTGAATATAATGTGTGTGAATGTGGTCAAGAGTTAGAACAATGACTGTCTCTTCCTTGGTAGGAATGAATGAACGATATCTTCAGACTGGCTAGAATGCTTATCTACACGAGAAGACCTTGGCTCGTAAATTATATTAAATTGGTAGGGAGACGGATGTGGGAAGGCTTGAGATACAGCCTTTGTACTGGAACGGAAATGGCACGGGTTGGTGCTGAAACTAATGACATCATTTTCAGTTTATAACCTGTGGTAAACTGTATCGTATTCAGTACTCTCGTGAATAAATTCTGCTGATTGACTTTAAGGCTGGGCTCTGTCCATTATTATAGAATAAGGGTCTTACAAATCCTTATGAATTGACAGAGTGTTTAATTTTAATTGGGTATTAAAACATAGAGCAATTCCTGTAACAAGAACCGAACCGAAAACCGGAAAATAATTACATTTTTTGAGGAAAAGAACCAAAACCGAGAACGAAAGTGATCTATACTGTTCCGAAACAGAACCATTATTTTAAAAGCATGGGAACCGGTTAATAAAGTTATTTTACTTTGCAGCCATTTTTTCCAGTCCCCCCAAAAAAATCTACAAAGCGCCTATGCAAAGCACTCACTGTCACTCAGAAACTTATTCCAGTGTCTGCCTGCCTGCCAGCTTTAAATATTTGCCAGTGTGTGTAGGCTACCTGCCCCTCCCTCTGAAGCATGCATAGTCTGCTGTAGCTAATGATGTTATAGGTATGATTCAGAAATTAGGGAGATATTTTTAACTAGAGAACAATGGATTAACTTTTTCAATGCTAGTTAAGGATACTACAGTTATTACATTTCACATTGGATTTACTAACTACAAAAACGTAAGCCGTGCTTTTATTTTAATTCTGGTGTCGCTCTGCACACACAAGCTTACTAGCTAGCTCTGGTCTAGCTCTTGAAAACTCTAGGTGGCATTTTGTGTAACGATCAATGTCTAGCTCTGGTCCAAAGTTAGCTAGTTAAGCCAACTCTCTGAAGTTCAAATACATTCAAAGTTCCTTCATAGAAGCCTCTCCTCTGTAGGTATAATTATGTTGGCCTAATTCAGATGCATGTCTTAACAACAAGATGCCCAGTGCTTCATGCCCAGCCCTCTCCTTACCCGCAACATTTCAGTCGCACCATAGACTACCCTCGTCAGTCCAATGCATTTAAAAAGCATGCCCGCTCCATAGCAAGCTACTATCCATTGGTGAAGTCATTTAATATTGAGCTGAATGTCAACACACTGCACAACATTATTAATACAGCATAAAAAATAAAGTACAACTTGAGAGTTTTAGAACTGGTCTCCCCCATACAATAACATAAGTACATTATGAGTCAGATTGACAGCTAAGCGGCGGACATTTCCTCTACTGAAGGGGAGAAGAAAAGTGACAGCGAAAGAATTTGAGGAATGAAAGCAAAAGGCCTATTCTTTGGTGGTTGTGCCATTTTTTATATTTATCTCAATCCACTTCAAAGTTGTTGCATAGACTGCAAACTCATTGTGGCAGAGAGGTAGATTAGGCAGGTGGAAATGTCAGGCAGAGAGCTGCACTATAGGAGCCACATTTCCTCTTCCTAACATCAACAACAATAATAATTAGACGGGCAGATCGATCTCGTGTCACAATACCAATGATATACTGCCAAGACTGCTGGTAATCCTGGTAATGAAGAAAGAATGTGACATCATTACTCTTGCCTAGACATGAGATGCTGAATGCCTATTTATACCTAGGTAACACACTGTGATAAAATAGCTTTAAGAATGGTACGTTGTCGCAAATACATTACCTATGTATAATTCAAAGCATCCAGAACACTTTTCTAACACGGGGATTGTTTAAATTCTTCAAAGTTAGTCCTACCTACCTGTCCACACCACATATCAACAAATCCTTACTGTAATAAATGTAAGGATGGATGGCATCGGTAAATGTTTAGATCATTGAGACCTCTATCAGTGTGTTTTCTTCTGAGGTAAGGAAAGTCAAAGAAAAGTTGTTAAAGTATAATGAAAAGAGGATAAACTCACTGGAGCTATTCCTCTGCTGATATGTGTTGGCACTCATTGCCTTCATCAGTCGTAGACCAAGGAAGGATCTGCTCAACTGTCCTTCCTCTTTCAGCCATGCAAGACATGAAGTCTGATTGACAGCACTTGAAATAGCATCAAAGGTAGGAGCCAGCCAAGTCGACTGTCTGTTTAAAACGTAGTTGTTCATACTCTACAATCCGTAGGCTAAACACTATACTGTATCTCCAAGTACATGTGTCAATCATTTCTCCCCATTGAGGCAGACTGTAAGTAAAGCAGTGGAAGTTACACAACTCTTGGAAGTCTCACTCAAAACTGTGCTTAATCACTGTTGCTCTGTATTCCCTAACTGGTTAGGAGCTAAACGTAATGTACTCCATTTCACAGTGGCTACTCAGTTCCTATGTATATCTGCAAATCTAATTCTCCAAAAACCTACAACCATCCTAGCTGCCCCTGAAGGGGAGGGATACCTATAAAGCAGGGGTTGAATTAAACATGGACTCTTGGGGGTGCCCTAAAGATAGTGCTCAACCCACATTAATATTAATATTTTGTCTGTGCTTAGCTCCATTCTGCTTCCTTTTATCCTGAAAAACTTCCCAGTATTTGCTGCTGTCAAGCATACCCATACTGTGATGCAGCTACCACCATGCTTGAAAATAAGAAGGCAGTTACTCTGTGATGTGATGGATTTGCCCCATATATAAGGCTTTTAGGCCAAAACGTTTATTCCTTTGCTGTGTTCTTAATGTTTTGTACACTCAGTGCACTTTAGTTATGCATTTTTTAATTGTCTTAAAAATATATGTTTCTTCTACTTTGACATTACAGAGTATTTTGCATAGATTGTTGACCAAATAAAAGACAATTAAAACCATTTTTATCCCACTTTGTAACACAATAACATTTGAAGAAATTAAAATGGTCTGAATACTTTTGCGAAGCACTGTAAGGGTGCCTTGATCTGTTATGGGATTGACAAGCACTTTTTCACCAAAGTTTCAGTAACAACACAAACAGAGAGAACAAAGTTCAGTTGCTATAGAGAATATCCAAAATATGATAGCCTATCGAATGAGAACAAACATGTGTGATGGCATGTGCATTTGTAATTGAATATGAATACATGGGGTGTGGGTAGAGTCACACCTGCTAACCTCAGTAAGAGTAACACTACATCAAAGGCAAAACAGCTCTCATTTGGAGTCTGATTGGATGATGGCTGGATTTGATGGATGTGAGATTCCAAAGGTAAGCACCATTTCAGGCCAAATTTCACAACACTGAGTAGACCACGCTTACTCTATCATCCGGGAAACAGGATCCAACAAGGCAGAGGAAGCCCAGCTTTCACCTGTGAGCATCGTGACCTTTCTCCCAATCATGGACTTATGTCTGGATTAGCAGGTAAATGAGCTGTTTCATGAACCAAACATTAAATATTGATACATATAAAACTTGAATGGCAGTTGGAGTGTGTTCACGTCTATACCTACATACTGAAGTGAATAAATATTATTAACATCATCGTGATGTTAACCAATAGAGCTGATCAAATTAAATGACTGGGGAGACAGACCACACATTGGCCCCGCTGAAGAGCTGTGTGGACTAGAGTGCTGGCCTGACCTATTTGGAAGTTGTTGAATGGGAAGACTAATTCAGCCTGGTGCATTACCTCTGCCACTCCGCCACCAGAAACATGGGTTTCTTTCCACTACTGCCTCTATTCCACTGAGTGAGTGCAGCCAAGCACAAGGTGCTTAATAACTGGCAATGATGGGCTGCTGTGTCCCAGTCGAGAATAAACCTGTGCTGCGTTGCCCGGGATGTCAACTCTACTCACGTCAATTAGCATAGCCTTCATATTGGTCTCCATAATAGTGAGTGAGCCAAAGAGGAACAGTCATGGGCATTTCAATAAAAGACACGCTAATAGCATGTTGGCAGTGTCATACCAAGACTTCATACCACATCCAGTCTAGTGCATGAAATCAAAACAGGAACTTTGCATCAAATATTATGTCTACAAACTAAGCATTTTGAAAACCCAACACTAGCCATGCAGTGGTAAGCTAACAAAGCGAGTGGAAAGGTTAAGATTGGTGGTGGCTGCCGGTTCATCAAGGAGAGTGCTAAACAGACCCTGAGGAGGGAAATTAATGAGGCTTTCAAATTGATGGCTGGTGGGGGAGTCCTCAGGCTCACAGTAACTAAGACAGTGGTGTCTGTCTCAGTGCAGCAGAAAAAGGACAGCTGTCACAATGAATAGCAATGGGGATAGGGTGAGTGCAGGGCAGAGTTGGGGGTGCGGGGCACAGTGAGCCCTCAACTCTTCAAGTCTTTCACACACTCAATGGTGAATACGTATACACAACCACATCACATAAGTACAGTACCAGTCAAAAGTTTGGACACGCCTAATCATTCAAGGGTTTTTCTATATATTTTTTTTACTATTTTCTACATTTCTACATACATCAAAACTATGAAATAACACATATGGAATCAAAGTAGCCAACCCTTTGCCTTGATGACAGTTTTGCACAATCTTGGTATTCTCTCAACTCAATGCTCAATGCTTTTCCAACAGTCTTGAAGGAGTTCCCAAATATACTGAGCACTTGTTGGCTGCTTTTCCTTCACTCTGCGATCCAACTCATCCCAAACCATCTCACTTGGGTTGAGATTGGGTGATTGTGGAGTTCAGGTCATCTGATGCAGCACTCAATCACTCTCCTTATTGGTCAAATAGCCCGTATGCAGCCTGGAGGTGTGTTGGGTCATAGTCCTGTTGAAAGAAACATTTCCAACGGTCCAATGTCCATTGCTCATGTTTCTTGGCCCAAGCAAGTCTCTTCTTATTGTTGGTGTCCTTTAATAGTGGTTTCTTTGAAACAATTTGTACCATGAAGGCCTGATTCACACAGTCTACTCTGAACAGTTGATGTTGTGATGGGTCTGTTACTTCAACTCTGTGAAACATTTATTTGAGCTGCAATTTCTGAGTCTGGTAACTAATGAACTAATCCTCTGCAGCAGAAGTAAATCTGTTGTTTCGCCCTGCTTATTTGAGCTGTTCTTGCCATAATATGGACTTGGTCTTTTACCAAATAGGACTATCTTCTGTATACCACCCCTGCCTTGGCTCAAATGCATTAAGAAGGAAGGGATTTCCACAAATGAACTTTTAACAAGGCACACCTGTTAATTCAAATGCATTCCAGGTGACTACCTCATGAAGCTGGTTGAGAGAATGCCAAGAGTGTGCAAAACTGTCATCAATGCAAAGGGTGGCTACTTTGAAGAATCTAAAATATATTTTGATTTGTTTAACACTTTTGGTTACTACATGATTCTATATGTGTTATTTCATAGTTTTGATATTTTCACTATTATTCTACAATATAGAAAACACTAAAAATAAAGAAAAGCTCTTGAATGAGTAGGCGTGGTCAACCATTTGACTGGTCCTGTTTGCACGCATACACACACATACACACACACACTTTTTGAAAACACAGTAATACACTATTGTCCAGTGAAGTTCTGGTCAAGTACAACAAAAATATTTAGCAGGGTCCTGAATATTAATAACTCATTTACAGTCTGTTGGTTCCTTATACAACCCCTTAAAAAAAGAGTACAGTTGGGACTCTGCTCTAAGAAAGGGATTTGATGATTGAGAGCAGAAAAGTCTCTAGTCTCTAGACTCAAATACAGAAGGAATGCTCCTTCTGAAATTGACTGTGACCCCTGCCACACTTGCAATGGACTATTGCAGTCGACTCAATCTAATTTCTGCTCCACTTTTCTCCTCTATGTTATCATCATGGTCTATTTTTCTCCTAAGAAATAAGAGTACACTCACACTATGTTCAGCCGATTGTCTACAGAGGTGAAATTATAGACAGATGAAAACTATTCCTCATTATTGTTATATTTGTTCTTCCAGGGGACCGTTCAAAAATGACTGGGGGAGGGGAGGTCCAAAATATGTGGGGGGGGTTGGGGCATTGGAGAGGGTTGTGTGGATTTTTATTGGGCACAGGGGAGGGTTCACTGTTTTGCAGGTTATCCTATTTAATTTATTTCACCCTATCCTAGTCAACTTTCTCCATCTGTTTGCATGCGCCTCCCCTAACAAGGGGATTTGGTACTTTGCTTATACACTCGCCTACTGTATATGTCACAGTACCCAAATCGAATCAAATCATATTTATTTGTCACATGCGCTGAATATAACAGGTGTAGAGAGTACCGTGGAATGCTTACTTACAAGCCCTTAAAACAATGCAGTTCAAGAAAGAGTTAAGAAAATATTTACAAACTAAACTAAAAAGTAACACAATAAAATAACAATAATGAGGCTATATACAGAGGGTACCGGTACCGAGTCAACGTTCTGACCTTTATTTCCTTTGTTTTGTCATTATTTAGTATGGTCAGGGCATGAGTTGGGGTTTATGTCTATGTTTGTTTTTCTATGATTTGGGTATTTCTATGTTTCGGCCTAGTATGGTTCTCAATCAGAGGCAGGTGTCATTAGTTGTCTCTGATTGAGAATTATACTTAGGTAGCCTGGGTTTCACTGTGTGTTTGTGGGTGTTTGTTTCCGTGTCTGTGTTTTTCACCACACAGTACTGTTTTGGGTTTCGTTCATTCCACGTTTATTGTTTTTGTATTCAGTTGTTCATGTGTACATTTTCGTATTAAAAGAACCATGGACACTTACCACACCGCATATTGGTCCTCCGATCCTTTTCACCTCTCCTCTACGGAAGAAGAGGAGGAAATCCCTTACAGAAACACCCACCAACCAAGGACCAAGCGTCGTGGTAAAAGACAGCGACAACAGCAGCAGCAGCAGCAACAACAGCGGCCAGCATCACAGGACTCCTGGACATGGGAGGAGATATTGAACGGAGAGGGACCCTGGGCACAGGCTGGGGAGTATCGCCGCCCCAAAGCAGAGCTGGAGGCAGCGAAAGCTGAGCGGCGGCGATATGAGGAGGCAGCACGGCAGTGCGACAGGTACGAGAGGCAGCCCCCCAAAATGTTTTGGGGGTGGCACACGAAGTGTGGGGCTAAGCCAGGTAGCAGCAGTGCTTATTATAAGCAGCGCGTTACTGGTCAGGCACCGTGTTATGCGGTTAAGCGCACGGTGTCGCCAGTACGTGCCCATAGCCCGGTGCGCTATAGGGCAGCCCCCCGAGAGTGTCATGCGAGTGTGGGCATCCAGCCAGGGCGTATGGTGCCTGCTCAGCGTGTCTGGTCGCCGGTACGCCGTTTCGGGCCAGGGTATCCTGCGCCGGCTCTGTGTGCTGTGTCTCCGGGGCGCTGGGAGGGTGCAGTGCGTCCTATGCCTGCACTCCATTCATGCCGGGCAAATGTGGGAGTGGAGCCTAAGGGAGAGGTGCGCGTAGTAAGCACTAGATCTCCCGTGCTTACCCACAGCCCGGTTCAACCTGTGCCTGCACTCTGGAGGGTCCGGGCTAGAGTAGTGATCCAGCCTGGGGGAATGGTGCCAAGGCTGCGCACTAGAGCTCCAGTGCTCCCCCACAGCCCCGTCCTTCAGGTGCCTCCTCCTAACACCAGGCCTCCTGGAGGTCTTCCCAGCCTGGTGGGCCCTGTGGCAGCCCCACGCACCAGGCTGTCTCTCTGTCTCCTCCCTACAGGTGGTCCCACCTGTCCGGCGCTGCTGGAGTCTGAGGCGCCAGAGCCCCTCAGCCCAGAGTCGCCAGAGCTTCCGCCCCTCTGTCCCGAGCTGCCCCTCTGTCCAGTGGGGTCATTGAGAAGGGTTGCCATGGTTAGAAAGCCACGGAGGCGGACAATAAGGCGGACTAAGACGATGGTGAGGTGGGGTCCGCGTCCCGCGCCAGAGCCGCCACCGCGGCTCCCAGACCCTCCCCTATAGGTTAAGGTTTTGCGGCCGGAGTCCGCACCTTTGGGCGGGGGGTACTGTCACGTTCTGACCTTTATTTCTTTTGTTTTGTCATTATTTAGTATGGTCAGGGCGTGAGTTGGGGTGGGTAGTCTATGTTTGTTTTTCTATGATTTGGGTATTTCTATGTTTCGGCCTAGTATGGTTCTCAATCAGAGGCAGGTGTCATTAGTTGTCTGGGTTAGCCTGGGTTTCACTGTGTGTTTGTGGGTGTTTGTTTTCGTGTCTGTGTTTTTCACCACACGGTACTGTTTTGGGTTTCGTTCATTCCCTTACAGTGGGGGTACAGGTTAATCAATGTAATTTGTACATGTACAGTAGGTATGGATAAAGTGACTATGCATAGACAATAGACAGTGCGTAGCAGCAGTGTAAAATACAAATGGAGTGGAGGGGGAGTTGTTCAGCAGTCTTATGGTCCTAGACTTGGCACTCCGGTACAGCTTGCTGTGTGGTAACAGAGAGAACAGTCAATGACTTGGGTGACTGGAGTCCTTGACAATTTCTTGACACCGCCTAGTACATAGGTCCTGGATGGCAGGAAGCTTGGCCCCAGTGATGTACTGGGCTGTACGCACTACCATCTGCAGCACCTTACGGTCAGATGCCGAGCAGTTGGGTTGCCGCCGTCAGCTCTCGATTCATATTCGTCAGACTCGCAGCTTTGATACTTGCATCTCGAAAGGCCATGAAACAACATGTTTCATTGCCCATGATGAGGCTTTCTATCGGAGTCATTTACCTCACAATAAGAATAACTAATTTCCATGGCATCTTTGTGGTGCTGAAACGTGAAGCGGCAGCCACGGCGCAATCAATCGGGATATGGGCAGCACATGGTGCTGAGATTAGGCTAATTCAAGTAATTTACTTCAAAAGTATTCCATTTCATTTGAATTAACTAACAACAACTGGGCTTTGTGTTGGAGCCTATTTCTTCCTATAAGAGGTAGACCTACCTGTTTGACAGACAAAATTATAGGCTATCCATAGATAGCTCGGCCAATTCCTCCAATAGCGTCACCACTCCTTAAAACCCTCTGTGTCCGTAAAAGGGTTGGTGCCTTAAGTTAACACCAGTGCTCAAATTGAGGAGGTAGGCCTATGTGAGGGTATGCAATAGCCTACCTTTTGTTAAAGAAAATGGCAAAAATCATACCCCTTTTTAGCTTCAGATTTTGAAGAAACTAAAATTGATTATGATTTTATAAAGCGATCTGTAATGACACTTTCCTCCGTGCTTCATTATGCTAAATGCGAGCTGCAAACGACATCCTGCAACAAAATGGGCCACCAGTACTTAATGGATATGAATTGAGTGGTGCGGGTGAGACCTGGGTGTCCAGCGGCAAGGGATGTGTACGCCCAGGTCAAAAGCCGATCCCTTACCTCCGTGGGAACGTAGGTGCACTCCGGAGGACAGGTAGCCAGTGCGGTTTCCCTCTCCAGAGACTGCCGGATGTGCACGTCTATGTCCCAGAGCATGGGGGAAACGATTCAGGAGGGCGGTATGATGGAATCTTCTCCGAATCGTGGAGTCGGACTGGGTATCGGCTTTGATATTCTTTGAACCTGGGCAGTATGGCAAGGTGAAGTTGAATCTAGTAAATAAAAGGGCCCACCTTGTTTGGCGTGGGTTCAGCATCTCGCTGTTCATATCTACTCCAAGTTCCGATGGTTGGTGAGGATGAGAAACGGGTCCGTAGTGCCCTCCAGCCAGTGTCACCACTCCTCTAATGCCAACTTCATCGCCAGGAGCTCCCGATGTCATAGTTCCTCTCTGCAAGAGAGTTTTTTTTGTAGTATGCACATGCATACTGTTTTTGTGGATTACCTTGGCATGTGACACTGTGACAGAACGGCCTCACGCCCACTTCTGAAACGTCCACCTCCACCAAGAAGGGCAGTGTATGGTCTGGATGTGTCAGCAATGGGGCAGAGGTGAAACGCCCCTTCATCAGGTGGAAGGCCTCATCAGCTGCAGGATTCCACGCCAATTTACGGAGACCACCTTTGAGAAGAGAGGTGAGAGGAGAGGTGATGAAGCTGAAGTTCCTGATGAAGAGTAGATCAGGACGTCGTTGATATACACGACCACCTGGCGCCCTAGCATGTCCCAAAACATCTCGTTCACGAATGCCTGGAACACAAACGGAGCATTGGCTAAACCATAAGGCATCACCAGAAATTTGTAGTGCCCAGACACAGTGCTGAAGGCACCCAGATGAGGATAAAATTGTAGGCACTCCACAGGTCCAGCTTGGTAAAAAACTGGGCCCCGCGGAGTTGTTCAATGGCGGCTGGCACCAATGGGAGTAGGTACTTGGGGTTGATGGCACTGAGATCTCTGTAGTTAATACACGGATGAAGACCCCTGTCTTCTTATCCACGAAGAAGAAATCAGCCAACGCAGGACAGGTGGATGAGCAGATGAAACCCTGTTGGAGAGCCTCCTGGATATACTCCTCCATAGCCTTAGTTTCAGCCACCGACAGGGGGTAGATGAGGCTGCGGAGGAGCGCAGTCTGTTAGCAGGTTGATGGCACAGTCCCAGCAACGATGAGGTGTGAGACAGGTGGCGCGAGTCTTGAAGAAAACCTCCTGGAGATCCTGGTAGACCTCAGGGATGTCAGCCTGGAGAGCAATCACAGGACGCTCAATTGACGTGGAACCACAAGGTAAGGGAAAGAAGGTGTTCCGGCATCCGGGTGCCCAGAGGACAACTTTGTGTACAGGTGCCTTGATGATAAGGAAGGGGAGTCTTTCTTAGTGTAGGGGTCCCACGGTGATGGTGCTGCGATGTGTGTGACTGTGCCAGATCCCAGTGGTTGGTTATCTAGTGCTTGAACCGGAAATGGAGAGGAAAGCGGATATGATGTTATGTTCAGGGATGAGGCAAGGACCTGGTCAATAAAATTCCCCGTGGCTCTGGAGTCCACTAGAGCCGTGGGAACAACATGAGGGACAGACAGCTAGTGAAATCGGTACTAAGAAGGGTTTGGTGGAGAGTGAAGATTATGGAATACTCACACTTACCCCAGGAGACGGATGATCACCGGACTGTCTCTCTGCTCTAGTGACTCTCGGGTTAGAACGTAGCGGTCAAGCTGGTGTCCCTCCTGGCCATAATAGGGACAGAACCCCAGTTGTCTCCGACGGCGTCACTCAGCCACAGGGAGGCGTGTGATCCCTACCTCCATGGGTTCAGGCTCTGAATCGGTCAACGAAGGAGAGTGAGAGGCGATGGGAGTGCTGACGCTCCTGGAGGAGGTTATCCAGACTGATGGCCATCGCGATGAGTGTGACCAATGGGGGGGTGTTGTCTCGGCATGCCAGCTCCGTCTGGACCTCCTCGCGCAATCCTTTTCTGAAAAAGGTGAGGAGTGCCGGTTCATTCCATCCGCTGGATGCTGCCATTGTACAATAGGTGAAGGTGTACTCCGCAGCAGTCTGGTCCTCCTGTCGTAGTTGGAGTAGGCGCTCACCCCCCTCTCTGCCCTTTGGTGGATGATCTAAGACTCCACTGAACAAAGCCATTAACCTTCCATAGGAACCCAGCTCCTCCTTTCCTCTCTCCCAGGCAGCCGTAGCACCTTTAAACGCCCGCCCGGGCAACAAGGAAATAACCGTGGCAACCTTGGACCTCCTGGTGTTGGGGGCTCCAGTTTGATGAGGAAAAATAGAGGGAGCACTGGAGCAGGAAGCCACAGCATTTGGATGGAGTCCCGTCATATTTGTCTTACAGGGACAAACAGGCATCGCTCACCTGGGCAGACTGCTGAATGGTCTGGCTCGCTGGGTCAACTAAAGGTAGGGGATCCTCCGCTTGTTGGGGGTGACGCCCCTTGGGGAAGATCTAGATGTTTAGAAAAGGCTGTTGCGCAGCAACTCACTGCCTTCCTGAAGACAAACAATGTATACGGAATGCTTCAGTCTGGTTTTAGACCCCATCATAGCACTGAGACGGCACTTGTGAAGGTGGTAAATTACATTTTAATGGCATCGGACCGAGGCTCTGCATCTGTCCTCGTGCTCCTAGACCTTAGTGCTGCTTTTGATACCATCGATCACCACATTCTTTTGGAGAGATTGGAAACCCAAATTGGTCTACACGGACATGTTCTGGCCTGGTTTAGATCTTATCTGTCGGAAAGATATCAGTTTGTCTCTGTGAATGGTTTGTCCTCTGACAAATCAACTGTACATTTCGGTGTTCCTCAAGGTTCTGTTTTAGGACCACTATTGTTTTCACTATACATTTTACCTCTTGGGGATGTTATTCGAAAACATAATGTTAACTTTCACTGCTATGCGGATGACACACAGCTGTACATTTCAATGAAACATGGTGAAGCCCCAAAATTGCCCTCGCTAGAAGCATGTGTTTCAGACATAAGGAAGTGGATGACTGCAAACTTTCTACTATTAAACTCAGACAAAACAGAGATGCTTGTTCTAGGTCCCAAGAAACAAAGAGATCTTCTGTTGAATCTGACAATTAATCTTAATGGTTGTACAGTCGTCTCAAATAAAACTGTGAAGGACCTCTGCGTTACTCTGGACCCTGATCTCTCTTTTGAAGAACATATCAAGACCATTTCGAGGACAGCTTTTTTCCATCTACGTAATATTGAAAAAAAAAAAAAACAGAAACTTTCTGTCCAAAAATGATGCAGAAAAATGTATCCATGCTTTTGTCACTTCTAGGTTAGACTACTGCAATGCTCTACTTTCCGGCTACCCGGATAAAGCACTAAATAAACTTCAGTTAGTGCTAAATACGGATGCTAGAATCCTGACTAGAACCAAAAAATTTGATCATATTACTCCAGTGCTAGCCTCTCTACACTGGCTTCCTGTCAAAGCAAGGGCTGATTTCAAGGTTTTAATGCTAACCTACAAAGCATTACATGGGCTTGCTCCTACCTATCTCTCTGACTTGGTCCTGCCGTACATACCTACACGTACGCTACGGTCACAAGACGCAGGCCTCCTAATTGTCCCTAGAATTTCTAAGCAAACAGCTGGAGGCAGGGCTTTCTCCTATAGAGCTCCATTTTTATGGAACGGTCTGCCTACGCATGTCAGAGACGCAAACTCTTTACTGAAGACTCATCTCTTCAGTGGGTCATATGATTGAGTGTAGTCTGGCCCAGGAGTGGGAAGGTGAACAGAAAGGCTCTGGAGCAACGAACCGCCCTTGCTGTCTCTGCCTGGCCAGTTCCCCTCTTTCCACTGGGATTCTCTGCCTCTAACCCTATTACAGGGGCTGAGTCACTGGCTTACTGGGGCTCTCTCATGCCGTCCCTGCAGGGGGTGCGTCACCTGAGTGGGTTGATTCACTGTTGTGGTCATCCTATCTGGGTTGGCGCCCCCCCCCCCCCTTGGGTTGTGCCGTGGCGGAGATCTTTGTGGGCTATACTCAGCCTTGTCTCAGGATGGTAAGTTGGTGGTTGAAGATATCCCTCTAGTGGTGTGGGGGCTGTGCTTTGGCAAAGTGGGTGGGTTTATATCCTTCCTGTTTGGCCCTGTCCGAGGGTGTCCTCGGATGGGGCCACAGTGTCTCCTGACCCCTCCTGTCTCAGCCTCCAGTATTTATGCTGCAGTAGTTTGTGTCGGGGGGCTAGGGTCAGTTTGTTATATCTGGAGTACTTCTCCTGTCCTATTCGGTGTCCTGTGTGAATCTAAGTGTGCGTTCTCTAATTCTCTCCTTCTTTCTTTCTCTCTCTCGGAGGACCTGAGCCCTAGGACCATGCCCCAGGACTACCTGACATGATGACCCCTTGCTGTCCCCAGTCCACCTGGCCATGCTGCTGCTCCAGTTTCAACTGTTCTGACTTACTATTATTTGACCATGCTGGTCATTTATGAACATTTGAACATCTTGGCCATGTTCTGTTATAATCTCCACCCGGCACAGCCAGAAGAGGACTGGCCACCCCACATATGCTCTCTCTAATTCTCTCTTTCTTTCTCTCTCTCGGAGGACCTGAGCCCAAGGACCTTGCCCCAGGACGACCTGACATGATGACTCCTTGCTGTCCCCAGTCCACCTGACTGTGCTGCTGCTCCAGTTTCAACTGTTCTGCCTAATTATTATTCGACCATGCTGGTCATTTATGAACATTTGAACATCTTGGCCATGTTCTGTTATAATCTCCACCCGGCACAGCCAGAAGAGGACTGGCCACCCCACATAGCCTGGTTCCTCTCTAGGTTTCTTCCTAGGTTTTGGCCTTTCTAGGGAGTTTTTCCTAGCCACCGTGCTTCTACACCTGCATTGCTTGCTGTTCGGGGTTTTAGGCTGGGTTTCTGTACAGCACTTTGAGATATCAGCTGATGTACGAAGGGCTATATAAATAAGATTTGATTTGATGTGAAGAACGCAGAGGACCTCATCCATCGCCGTCCCCAGTTGTGCCAGCTGTTCTTGGTGTTGGCAAAGTAGGTCTCCCTGTTCGCCAACCATCTGGGAGTTGGCTTCTCAACATCTTCTACCCCCAAGCCATTAGACTGCTGAACAAACAATGCTACTCGCTGTTTGTTTGTTACCTATGCATATTCGCTTCACCCCCACCTACATGTAAAGATTACCTCAACTAGCCTGTACCCCTGCACACTGACTCGGTACCGGTGCCCCCTGTATATAGCCTCGTTATTGTTATTCTTATTACTTTTTATTTTATCCTACTTGGTAAATATTTTATTTTTCTTGAACTGCACTGTTGGTTAAGGGCTTGAAAATAAGCATTTCACGGTAAAATCTACACTTGTTGTATTGGCGCATGTGGCAAATAAAGTTTGATTTGATGTCTCGGTTGGCTGCTGCTTCCATTCTGTGAGGCAATATTCTGTAACGTAGACGCAGGGAGTCAGGAATCAAGTACAGTTAGTGAGTTTAATAACAAAGAACCTTGAACGATACAAAACAAGAAAAGCATCTACACATGAAAAAAAAACAATATTGCCTGGTGGGTGAAAACAATGGAGTGCTATAGAAAGGGGAAGTAATCAGGAAGGTGATGAAGTCTAGGTGTGCCTAATGAGGCGCAGGTGTGCGTAAGGATGGGTTGCCAGGACCGGTGGTTAGGAGACCGGCGAGCTTACAGTCACGTCAGACAGTGCAGCCAGAATAACACCAATCATCAAATCACATGCATATGAATTAATATTGTGTAAAACGGCTGATGCCAGAGATTACTATGTGGCATAAGTGTGAATGCGCCATTCGATCTGGGATTGAAAAAAACTGGCTACAGATTCAATGTGTTGGATTTACAGTAGAAGTTGGGGTGCAGATAACGCCTAGAGGGAACTTATATGGACGACTGGGAGAACAGCGGAAGTACAAGTTACTTGAGGCTTGCTTTGTCTATGTTAGGTAACTTACAGGGGAGATGACAATCTAACTTTTGGGTTTGTTTTTGAGCTGCATTGAACCCATGCAAGAATCCCCAATGTTTTTTGTTTTAAGTTTTGAATGATTACAGAGAGCAGTGCTGCCAGTTGTCCATGCCCTCAGCAGCATCCCAGAAAAAGCTTCATGCCGCCCAGATTGTTTAACTGAAAGCTGCCTAGAAAGCGGCACAAATGATTTGAGGCAGGAAAAAGGCTATCAACTCATTGCTGTACAATGTACAGTGCTCTATGACCAAGTGTTTCCCCAAGGATTTGTTCCAGCAGTGGTGGCAAAGTTAGCCTAGTTGGGAGGGTGTGGTAGTAGGCATGGTCAATGGCGCAGTCTCCGACCAAAACATTTCGAGGCCCCTTTTTATTTAATTTATTTATTTCACCTTTATTTAACCAGGTAGGCTAGTTGAGAACAAGTTCTCATTTGCAACTGCGACCTGGCCAAGATAAAGCATAGCAGTGTGAACAGACAACACAGAGTTACACATGGAGTAAACAATTAACAAGTCAATAACACAGTAGAAAAAAAAGGGGAGTCTATATACAATGTGTGCAAAAGGCATGAGGAGGTAGGCGAATAATTACAATATTGGAGATTAACACTGGAGTGATAAATGATCAGATGATCATGTACAGGTAGAGATATTGGTGCGCAAAAGAGCAGAAAAGTAAATAAATAAAAACTGTGGGGATGAGGTAGGTGAAAATGGGTGGGCTGTTTACCAATAGATTATGTACAGCTGCAGCGATCGGTTAGCTGCTCAGATAGCAGATGTTTGTTTGAAGTTGGTGAGGGAGATAAAAGTCTCCAACTTCAGCGATTTTTGCAATTCGTTCCAGTCACAGGCAGCAGAGTACTGGAACGAAAGGCGGCCGAATGAGGTGTTGGCTTTAGGGATGATCAGTGAGATACACCTGCTGGAGCACGTGCTACGGATGGGTGTTGCCATCGTGACCAGTGAACTGAGATAAGGCGGAGCTTTACCTAGCATGGCCTTGTAGATGACCTGGAGCCAGTGGGTCTGGCGACGAATATGTAGCGAGGGCCAGCCGACTAGAGCATACAAGTCGCAGTGGTGGGTAGTATAAGGTGCTTTAGTGACAAAACGGATGACACTGTGATAAACTGCATCCATTTTGCTGAGTAGAGTGTTGGAAGCAATTTTGTAGATGACATCGCCGAAATCGAGTATCGGTAGGATAGTCAGTTTTACTAGGGTAAGCTTGGCAGCGTGAGTGAAGGAGGCTTTGTTGCGGAATAGAAAGCCGACTATTGATTTGATTTTCGATTGGAGATGTTTGATATGGGTCTGGAAGGAGAGTTTGCAGTCTAGCCAGACACCTAGGTACTTATAGGTGTCCACATATTCAAGATTGGCACCATCCAGTGTGGTGATGCTAGTCGGGCATGCGGGTGCAGGCAGCGATCGGTTGAAAAGCATGCATTTGGTTTTACTAGCGTTTAAGAGCAGTTGGAGGCCACGGAAGGAGTGTTGTATGGCATTGAAGCTCGTTTGGAGGTTAGATAGCACAGTGTCCAATGACGGGCCGAAAGTATATAGAATGGTGTCGTCTGCGTAGAGGTGGATCAGGGAATCGCCCGCAGCAAGAGCAACATCATTGATGTTGGCCGCAGAAACAAATTGTGGATGTTTTAAAGAAAATTTCCTGCAATTGCACATGTTTTGCCATGGGGTGGAGAGAAAATGTGACTGTTTTAAAGCTAGTTTCCTGCAATTCTCCACATTTTGCCATGGGGCTGATAGAACAATTGCCGTTTTAAAGCTAGTTTCCTGCAATTCTACACATTTTGCCATGGTTCATGCCGTGTTATTATTCTATATGAGTGACTCAAACATTCCAACAAACTCAATGTGGGCCCCAAATTTTAGATTCTCCCTGACTATCTTTTTTTTGTCGACAACTATTAATAAATATAGGGGAAACATGTTTACACACGGTAGTGGTTCGTCATCCTCTGATATTTAACAAGATTTTAAAAATCGTAAATCTGAAGCACCCACCTCAAACACTTCACAGTCGCAGTGCTTTATTTCAACAAAACCACAGGACACCAGAAATTCCCCATTGATTATATGTGTTTACACTGTTTTTCCTTTCCATTTTTTTCATTACTGTACTTCTCTGAGGACGTAGGCTGCAGAAGCCAGCAGCGTTTAAAGTGGGCCGCTTGTCTCACTGGAATCCCCCATCTTGTAGGAATCTCATTATCAACAAATGTAGGCAGATCAGAAACAAGGGATGTGGTGGAAGAGTGTGTGTGGGAAGGGGGAGCCACAAGAGGACGTTTTGTAGAATCTTTAATACTAACATAACACAAACTTCTGCAGCCATTCCATCCTTAAATTAGCATTTAGACGTAGGCCAAAGGTGGCTACTTTGAAGAAACTCAAATATAAAATATATTTTAATTTAACACTTTTTTTGTTACTACATAATTGCATGTGTTATTTCATTGTTTTTATAATTTCACTATTGTTCTACAATGTAGAGAATAGTAAAAATAAAGAAAAACCCTTGAATGAGTGGGTGTGTCCAAACTTTTGACTGGTACTATATGTGTTACATATACCTACTGTATATGGGATGAGGGATCATAAGATAAGTTTGATTCAATGACAATGTTACTGCACTTTCACAGTTACATGGATACTGTAATAGACACAGCTACAGTACAAAAACTGGAAAATATTTCTGGTTTCTCAATATAAGGACTTCACCAAGAGTTCAATAGACAGCTAGCCTATACTGCTTCACTGGAAAAGCAGGAGAGTTATTTAAACCAATGTTGGAACTCGATAACAGGCAGTGTTTTCGCTTTCATATAAAAGGTTTATTGAGAATCCAGTAGAAAGGAAACAGATTAGGCTGAGCTTTGTGTTGCCAGACACCACAGGAAGATAAATCAGGTTTAATCCCACTAAACACAACCTTTTCTGCCAAAGCAGCACTCTCGCAACATGTAGAAAACATGGAAAAACATACAGGCCAATGCACAAAGCATCCATCCATCTTGGAACTCACATTCTCATTACAGCTAATCAATTTATCCTAATGTATACTGTGTATGTACCATGTTTTATGGTGCCTAAGACATTGAATCTATGTAACTGTAACTGCGTGGCATATTCTCTCGCAAAAGCTTAGTTTATTGTTGCTCTCTGAAATGGAAATCCTTTGGTAAATGTGTCAGATCAACCCAGGAACAGGCAGACAGAAAACGACAGGTATAAAAGACTGCATATTTCAACACGAATAGATATTTGACTAGCATAGAAATACATTTCCGAAGCTTCACATGTCCGTATAATAAGTGGATTAAGCTCGGAACATTGTGCCAGAGTGTCATTGTGTTTCGAAATTGCACTGCCAAGCTTACATTACAAGGCAACACAGGTCATTTCTCAGCAAATTACCCTGTCCATTTCTACAATGAGGGAAACGTTTCAACTGCAATGTTCTTGAAAATATCACAGCAACAGCAATGGTTTGGCTCCAGGCAAGATAAAATGAACACTGTTATAATTGTTGAATTTATTCAAATAACCTGAACACCAACACCATTAAGCATGTAAACCTGCCACCACACCCTGCTGAACATATCTCTGGAGGAGTTGGAATGTGTCTTGGCAATTTTAATTGAAAGGTGAACATTTGTTGCCGGTTTAATATGTAAGTTAATGGTTGAAGAATTCCGATAAGCTTGTGTTGAGATTGAATTGACCTCTTTTGCAGAGGAAAAATAGCCACCAGTTCTGGTCGATGAAACCCCCCCTCCATCTCTCTCATGTTGCAATCCAGGCATTAGGCTGAAAGGTAAGACAGGAGGAATTTTCTCCCCTGTATAATAAACCTATTAAGTTACTATCACCTCTCCAACACCCATGTTAGCCTGTGATATATAAATACATTTTCCTCTAAGGTACAGTTCCAAGGATATGGGAGAGCATTTTACGCCAGACAGCTTATCAGTGGACATGTATACTGAGGGAACAACACAGCTACAGGTCATTCACCCCCAGAAATCTGTGGAATGTTAGGAGTGAAACCCTTTAAAGGGTTCTTGTCACTAACAACAAAGATGTAAGTCTCACCTTGATGTGGAGAGGAAGTCAACTGAAACTTTTCTGAACAAAATGCTAATGTTTTGAAGAAATTGATGCAAAAACAATGCTAGGGCATGCATAAAAATGTGACTAAGAAATTCTTAACTACTACTACTTAACTACTACTACTACTACTGATTGATGAGTGGGTTTTCTTTAACGTCATAATGGTAATAATAATAATAATAGGCCTACACCTACATTTATCTCTCACCCTTCTATGGATCAGTGCACAGGAGGGGTGAAAGTCGTGAGTAAAGGCGTCAGCATGCTTCAGTTCGGCTGGCGGCTAGCCGGCGTTGGCTAGGCGAACCGAATGAGTGTGCTCGCATTCTCCCTTAAAAGACCTTCATTTGAAAAACAAGAAAAAAGCGACAATAATACCGTTTGTACATTTTGAGATGCCGTAGCCAGTATACACTTCCTCAAAATAGTCTGAATTCATCTAAGATAACTCAAGAAATCTGTCATCCATTTGGACGTCTATGCCGAGGAGATCTTTGTAGCGCAATTTTACATCTAACTAATTTGTATCGTGCAATATTTCCCAATGAACAAATGTGCAAGAAAACAAGTCGTCTCTTGTTGAATGACAACAAAGACTTTATTGAACAATCCCCACTGTTGACCAATCACAGACGAAGGGGCGTAGAGTTCGGCTGGCCTTGAGAAAAAATGTTGTGTGCCCGAACAGGCAACAAAACCCTTACCGAAGTACAAAACGTCACAAAATATAATCATGTTATACGCACAAACTCTTCCGAACTGTTTCGGCTGGGAAGCATGCGGACGCCTTAAGTTACTGGAAGCGTGCTCCCAGTGGAAAGGCTGCCAAAGGCGACACAGAGCTGGGTGGGAATTAGACTAGGGCTAAGCTAATTGTGAGCTCTGGTATAGAGAGTTGGAGGGGAGGGGTGTTGCAAAGGGCTGATTTATTTTGTGCATATCTGTAAAGAACCTTCCATCTGGCAGAACACAAAACCATCAACACTGTAATTAAAATGCAATTACCACCTCTCTCCTCCCCCAGCAACACAGTAATCCCAGAGAAGTCATTCCATCTGTGCCATATACAGCCTGCCATCTCCTCCTCACCTCAACAGCATTCTCCCTTTAGCTTCCCCTCCTTTATGTGCTGCACATCTAAAATAATAGTCCGTTTCCTCATCCATTCTATCCTTTGGCAACCTCGGCTACACTCAGAATCATTAGCTTTGTTCTGTGGGGGTTCTCTCTGCGTAATATGTATCTGCTGGGACTGAATCACCCTTCAGATGGATGTTTCTGCTTGAGGGTGTAAATAATCACGAGATTCCTCTTAAAAAAAATAACAAGCCAAAAAGAGATTTACTACTCCATTCATAATTCATTGTGCAGTACTCTATATTCCTCTGAAGGTGATCAGTTTCATCACATATTCACACCTCTATGACAGAAAGTTTGCAATCCATCAATTTGTATGGTGGCAACTAACTTTGGGTGTTGACTTCAGTAACAAGTAGGCTAGCTACCTTTTTAGGAAACAAAAATACAGAAAAACAACGAGAGACACGGGAAAGGAGCCACACAGGCAATGGAAGATGAGTGTGTGAGTGATTGTGGCTGTGTCGAAAAGCACACATGCATGTGTTCATGGGTGGTGGTAGAGGAGGGGGGGTGCAAGGAGCTGCCCCCTTGATATAAAACCTTAATTACTTGACTAAATGTGTAATTAAAATATATCACAGCTGCAGACATACCTGTGTGTGCGAGACTGCACTGGGACCCCAGTGACTGTCAGATAAATCACTTCCACACAGTTACACAGCACAGGGACAGGGAGAATAGGAAAGAGATTGGGGGGAGGGAGAAAAAAAAGTAAGAGAGGAGGAGGGAGAAAGAACAAGTAAGATGGGGTGAGGGAGAGAGGTAGACAATAGAACTAAATTTAAAAACTTGACACAGGAAGGGACAGAGGGATAACAGGACTTACATCTTCATTCCACTTCTAATGATTTGAGAATATGTGGTGTGCAATACAAACAAGATACATCCCAATTGATAATTATGATCCTAATCTATCCAAATCAGCATTGTTACTATAAATAAGACAGCATATGAGGAACATACAGTACCAGTCAAAAGTTTGGACACACCTACTCATTCAAGGGTATTTCTTTATTTGACTATTTCCTACATTGTAGAATAATAGTGAAGACATCAACACTATGAAATAACATATGGAATGGAATCATGTGGTAACCAAAAAAGTGTTTAACAAATCTAAATATATTTTAGAATCTTCAAAGTAGCCACCTTTGCCTTGATGACAGTTTAGCAGACTCTTGAGGTTCTCTCAACCAGCTTCACCTGGAATGCTTTTCCAACCGTCTTGAAGGAGTTCCCAGATATGCTGAGCACTTGTTGTCTGCTTTTCGTTCACTCTGCGGTCCAACTCATCCCAAACCATATCAATTGGGTTGAGGTCGGGTGATTATGGAGGCTAGGTAATCTGATGCAGCACTCCATCACTCTCCTTCTTGGTCAAATAGCCATTATATAGCCTGGAGGCGTGTTGGGTCATTGTCCTGTTGAAAAACAAAGGATAGTCCCACTAAGCGCAAACTTGATGGGATGGTGAATCGCTGCAGAATACTGTGATAGCCATGATGGTTAAGTGTGCCTTGAATTCTAAATAAATCACAAACAGTGACACCAGCAAAGCACCCCCACACCATCACATCACCTCCTCCATGCTTCATGGTGAGAACCACACATGTGGAGATCATCTGTTCACCTACGCTGCGTCTCACAAAGACATGGTGGTTGGAACCAAAAAGCTCAAATTTGGACTCGTTTGGGCTGCAATCTGAGGTGCAGTTAACTCTAATGAACTTATTCTCTGCAGCAGAGGTAACTCTGGGTCTTTTTTTCCTGTGACGGTCCTCATGAAAGCGAGTTTCATCATAGCGCTTGATGGTTTTTGCGACTGCACTTGAAGAAACTTTCAAAGTTCTTGAAATATTCCGTATTGACTGACTTGTAAGTAATGTATGTCTTGTAAGTAATGATGGACTGTCATTTCTCTTTGCTTATTTGAGCTATTTTGCCATAATATGGACTTGGCCATAATATGGACTTGGTATTTTACCAAATAGGGCTATCTTCTGTATACCACTCCTACCTTGTCACAACACAAATGATTGTCTCAAACGCATTAAGAAATTAACTTTTACAAGGCACACCTGTTAAATGAAATGCATTCCATGTGACTACCTCATGAAGCTGGTTGGGAGAATGCCAAGAGTGTGCAAAATTGTCATCAAGGCAAAGGATGACTACTTTGAAGAATCTCAAATGTAACACTGTTTTGGTTACTACATGATTCCATGTGTTATTTCATAGTGTTCATGTCTTCACTATTATTCTACAAATGTAGAAAATAGTAAAAAAGAAATGGAATGAGTAGGTGTGCCCAAACTTTTGACTGGTACTGTTTATTCTCAAAGCACATGAGTATGATGTAACAGTATCAAACTTAGTTTCAGAGAACATCCTACTGAGTTTGGGTGAATAAGGCTAACTTTTTTATTTCATAGTACCAGAAAAAACACACACTGAATGCAATAGTTAAACAGATAATATTTTCCCTCAGTCTTGAAGCTGAACAGAAAACAGGAACTGGATCTGATCCAAACTGCAGCATGAGATTTATATGGAACATAAATATAAACGCAACATGTAAAGTGTTGGTCCCATGGTCCATGAGCTGAAATAAAAGATCCCAGAAATGTTCCAATAATTATGCACAAAAAGCTTATTTCTCTCACATTTTGTGCACAAATTTGTTTACATCCCTGCTTATGAGCATTTCTCCTTTGCCAAGATAATCCACCCACCTAACAGGTGTGGCCTATCAAGAAGCTGATTAAAAAGCATGATATTTACACAGCTGCACCTTGTGCTGGGGACAATGAAAGACCACTCTAAAATGTGCAGTGTTGTCACACAACACAACGCCACAAGTTGAGGAAGAATGCAATTGGAATGCTAACTGCAGGAATGTCCACCAGAGCTATTGCCAGAGAATTTAATCTTAATTTCTCTAGCATAAACTGCCTCCAACATTGTTTTTAGAGAAGTTGGCAGTACATCCAACCGGCCTCAAAACCACAGACCACGTGTAACCACGCCGGCCCAGGACCTCCACATCCGGCTTCTTCGCCTGCGGGATCATCTGAGACCAGCAACCCGGAAAGCTGAAGAACTGTCAGATACAGTCTCAGGGAAGCTCGGCATGCTCATCGTCCTCACCAGGGTCTTGACCTGACTGCATTTCAGTTAACTGACTTCAGTGGGCATAGACAGCCATGTCAATCAGGCATGCTTGGGAAAATATTTATTATAGTAAAACCATCTGTTTTAGAGATTTACAACAGTAAATTGTTGTATTATTGTTTCTCCTCATTATTATTAAACTAGCTAGCTTACTGGAAAGCCAAGTGTTATTTACATCTTGTGTCATGCCTATACTTTTGTGAGATCAAAATGTATCCACTTTCATAATCATAACCAATGTCAACCCCCGTCAGGTATGTTACATAGCTAGCTAGTAAAATTATTTACAGTTGCTGACACATGTTTGCTAACAAGTTACTAACTAGGTGGGGCATATAGCAAGTTAGCAAACTCCAGTTATGTGCTAATGTTTGCTGGTAAACCTAGCGGATGGTTGTAATGTTGTATTGTTGTAAAAAGAGAAGAGGTTTTACTTGTATCTTTCTTGTGACTTTCGTTTGGAAAATAACTATGATTTTAACATACTTATTTTCTAATAATTGTAAACATATAACATCACATTAAGCTGCATTACTTTATTACAGGGAAAAATAGCAGGTGTATTTGGCTTCAGATAAGTAGCTCATTGTTTCCTTGTTGGCGCATATACTAGCCTAGCTTCTAACTAATGTTAGCTAGCTACCAAGCTATACAGAGTTCCATAGCAACTTGTACACAGCCCAAAGCCCTTGTGGCTAGGTCAACGGATTGTTCCGGGAGTGTGACTGTTTGAATCCCTGCTGTTTGTTGCTGTTTCCATCTGCTCTGTGACATGCCCTGTCTGGAACTGCAAGGTGTAATGGCGTAGCCTACTATGCAACCATGACAAAGACCAAAACTGGTAGGAGTACCGTTGAAGACAGTGGTGTCTCTCTATCGCAGGTAAATTTATCTTTTAACAAACAAAAATAGTTCTACAAGCAGTTGTTTAAACAAAAATAAAATTGCTTCAAGTGTTGTGTACAAATACTGGTGGAGTCAACTAATACAATTATGGACGATCTGACCAGAGAGGTCCAGGACCTGAAGAACAGTTTACATTTCTGCTAGGGTCAGCTCGGTGAGTTTTATCAGGAGAACAGCAATCTATCAGCAAGCAGTCATTTAGAGAGGACATAAAACATTTTTGCATGTGAATCCATGATGTAGAAATCAGACTTTCTCGAGGGATAATCAAGGTGGCACAATTCCGTTGTGGACAGAATTGCAGAATCTCCACATGAGACCTGGGTGGAGTCTGAGGACAAAGTCAGGGAAATGAACACTGAGAAACTAAAGATGGACCACAGGAAGATTGAAGGATTGTAAAACCCACGACCGGCAGAGGTGACAGACCCAAACTGACAGTGGTCAAGTTCCTGAGATTCAAGGACAAGGTAGCTGTTCTGGAAAGAGCCAAGAATTTGAGAGGAACGTACAGTACATCATTAACAATGAGGACGATCCTGAATATGTGCGCCAGAAGAGGATATAGCTGGGATAAGTTATGAAAGCTGCCATATTACTTAAATCCGCTATGACAGGCTCATTGTCCACCCTCCCTCCCAAAAGCCTGGAAGGGATGCGACTGCCAAGCCCGTGGATTCGTAGCGTCACAGTTACTCACACAAACTGATTTTTTTTCTTCTCTTGCTTTGTTTGTTCTTTTCCAAATTATGTCTATCTCTGATAAGCTTCCCACGAAAGGGCAAAAAACATCACATATGAACTTCTCTAGGATAGGGGGCAGCATTTGGAATTTTGGATGAAAATCATGCCCAAATTCAACTGCCTGCTACTCATCCCCAGAAGATAAGATATGCATATTATTAGTATTTGGAATTTAAAAACACTGAAGTTTCTAAAACTGTTTGAATCATGTCTGTGAGTATAACCCCGAGGACAAACCATTCAGATTTTTGTTTGAGGTCACTTTTGAGATTATTCTCATTGGGAATTCAGATTTCTAAGGGACTTGCTTGCAGTTCCTACCGCTTCCACTGGATGTCACCAATCTTTAGAAATTGGTTGAGGTTTTTCCTTTGTGTAATGAAGAAGTAGCCTTGTTCAAAACGAGGGTCACTTCATGTCTACTGTTTGATAGAGGAGCATGACCAGAAAGCTAGCGTCAGTTTGTTTTCTTCCTGTATTGAACACAGATCATCCCGTCTTCAATTTTATCGATTATTTACTTTAAAAAATACCTAAAGTTGTATTACAAAAGTAGTTTGAAATGTTTTGGCAAAGTTTACAGGTAACTGTTGAGATATTTTGTAGTCACCTTGTGCAAGTTGGAACCAGTGTTTTTCTGGATAAAAACGCACCAAATAAATTGACATTTTGGATAAATATGGACGGAATTAATCGAACAAAAGGACCATTTGTGATGTTTATGGGACATACTCGTCAAAGGTAAGGCATGATTTATATTTTTATTTCTGCGTTTTGTTTCCCGCCTGCAGGGTTGAAATATGTTGTCTCTCTTTTGTTTATGGAGGTGCTATGCTCAGATAATAGCATTGTTTGCTTTTGCCCGAAAAGCCTTCCTGAAATCTGAGTTGGCTGGATTCACAACACGTGTAGCTTTAATTTGGTATCTTAGATGTGTGATTTCATGAAAGTTTGATTTTTATAGGAATTTATTGGAATTTGGCACTCTGGCTACCGTCCCACATATCCCAGAGAGGTTAATACACTGCTCAAAAAAATAAAGGGAACACTAAAATAACACATCCTAGATCTGAATGAATTCAATATTCTTATTAAATACTTTTTTCTTCACATAGTTGAATGTGCTGACAACAAAATCACACAAATTATCAATGGAAATCAAATGTATCAACCCATGGAGGTCTGGATTTGGAGTCACACTCAAAATTAAAGTGGAAAACCACACTACAGGCTGATCCAACTTTGATGTAATGTCCTTAAAACAAGTCAAAATGAGGCTCAGTAGTGTGTGTGGCCTCCACGTGCCTGTATGACCTCCCTACAATGCCTGGGCATGCTCCTGATGAGGTGGTGGATGGTCTCCTGAGGGATCTCCTCCCAGACCTGGACTAAAGCATCCGCCAACTCCTGGACAGTCTGTGGTGCAACGTGGCGTTGGTGGATGGAGCGAGACATGATGTCCCAGATGTGCTCAATTGGATTCAGGTCTGGGGAACGGGGGGGCCAGTCCATAGCATCAATGCCTTCCTCTTGCAGGAACTGCTGACACACTCGAGCCACATGAGGTCTAGCATTTTCTTGCATTAGGAGGAACCCAGGGCCTTCTGCACCAGCATATGGTCTCACAAGGGGTCTGAGGATCTCATCTCGGTACCTAATGGCAGTCAGGCTACCTCTGGCGAGCACATGGAGGGCTGTGCGGCCCCTCAAAGAAATGCAACCCCACACCATGACTGACCCACCGCCAAACCGGTCCTGCTGGAGGATGTTGCAGGCAGCAGAACGTTCTCCACGGCGTCTCCAGACTCTGTCACGTCTGTCACATGTGCTCAGTGTGAACCTGCTTTCATCTGTAAAGAGCACAGGGCAACAGTGGCGAATTTGCCAATCTTGGTGTTCTCTGGCAAATGCCAAACGTCCTGCACAGTGTTGGGCTGTAAGCACAACCCCCACCTGTGGACGTTGGGCCCTCATACCATCCTCAGGGAGTCTGTTGCTGACCGTTTGAGCAGACACATGCACATTTGTGGCCTGCTGGAGGTCATTTTGCAGGGCTCTGGCAGTGCTAATCCTGCTCCTCCTTGCACCAAGGCGGAGATACCGGTCCTGCTGCTGGGTTGTTGCCATCCTACGGCCTCCTCCACGTCTCCTGATGTACTGGCCTGTCTCCTGGTAGCGCCTCCATGCTCTGGACACTACGCTGACAGACACAGCAAACCTTCTTGCCACAGCTCGCATCGATGTGCCATCCTGGATGAGCTGCACTACCTCAGCCACTTGTGTGGGTTGTAGACTCAGTCTCATGCTACCACTAGAGTGAAAGCACCGCCAGCATTCGAAAGTGACCAAAACATCAGCCAGGAAGCATAGGAACTCAGAAGTGGTCTGTGGTCACCACCTGCAGAACCACTCCTTTATTGTGGGTGTCTTGCTAATTGCCTATAATTTCCACCTGTTGTTTATTCCATTTGCACAACAGCATGTGAAATGTATTGTCAATCAGTGTTGCTTCCTAAGTGGACAGTTTGATTTCACAGAAGTGTGATTGACTTGGAGTTACATTGTGTTGTTTAAGTATTCCCTTTATTTTTTTGAGCAGTGTATATGTAGCCTTAGAAATAAGGTTCATGAAATCAATAACTTGCTAACATGAATATGTTACCCATTTACGAAGCTCACTTAGGTCATTCCTTTGATGACATCTACAGAAGAGACAGGAATGCCTATGGGGGAGGAGTTGCTGTATATGTTCAGAGCCATATCTCTGTTAAGCTTAGAGAAGATCTCATGTCAAGTGTTATTGAGGTGTTGTGGTTGCAGGTTCACCTGCAACATCTAAACCCTAGTTTAGGGTGTTGCTAAAGGCCACCAAGTGCTAAGTCAGATAATGTGTGTGAAATGCTTGATAGTGTATGTGATGTAAACAGAGAGGTCTACTTTCTTTGGGACCTGAATATTGACAGATTTTCATCAAGCTGTCTGCTCAAGAGGAGACTTCACACTGTAACTCGTGCCTGTAATCTGATTCAGATCATTAATCAACCTACCAGGGTGTTTACAAACACTACAGGAACTATCATCCACATGTATTGATATGAAAGAAAAGCATTGTAAGTTTGAATTTTGTAAAGATAGTGTGGGAGAGGTGGAAAAAGTATTGTTTTCGATCAATAATGGTAAACCTCTTTGCATTGACAACTTAGATGGAAAGTTACTGAGGATGGTAGCTAACTCACTAGCCACTCCTATCTGTCATATCTTTAATCTGAGCCTATAGGAAAGTGTTTGTCCTCAGGCCTGGGGGGAAACCAAAGTTATTCAGCTACCAAAGAACGATAAAGCAGTCTTTACAGGTTATAACTTGCTGCCAGCTCTTAGCAAACTCACCAAATACAATGCTATTTCTCTGTAAACAAATTAATAATAGACTTTCAGCATAATTATAGACAACGGCACACAACATGTACTGCACTTAACACGAATGACTAATGATTGGTTAAAATATATTGATATTTTTTTTTATTTCACCTTTATTTAACCATGTAGGCCAGTTGAGAACAAGTTCTCATTTACAACTGCGACCTGCCCAAGATAATGCAAAGAAAGCAGTGCGACAAAAAACAATAGGCCATAGTAGCGAAGTAATTACAATTGAGCAAATTAACACTGGAGTGATAGATGTGCAGACGATGATGTGCAAGTAGAAATACTGGTGTGCAAAAGAGCAAAAAAAAGTAAATAAAAACAATATGGGGATGAGGTAGGTAGTTGGATGGGCAATTTACAGATGGGCTGTGTACAGCTGCAGCGATCGGTAAGCTGCTCAGATAGCTGATGCTTAAAGTTCGTGAGAGAGAGATATCTACAACTTTTTGCAATTCGTTCCAGTAATTGGCAGCAGAAAACTGGAAGGAAAGGCAACCAAAGGAGGTGTTGGCTTTGGGGATGACCAGTTAGATATACAGTTGAAGTCGGAAGTTTACATGCACCTTAGCCAACTACATTTCAACTCAGTTTTTCACAATTCCTGACATTTAATCCTAGTAAGAAAAAGCCCTGTCTTAGGTCAGTTAGGATCACCACTTTATTTTGAGAATGTGAAATGTCAGAATAATAATACAGATGTCACGGTTTTCATGTGGTGAAGGAGAGTCGGACCAAACTACAGCGTGTATATTGCGATCTATGTTTAATCACACAACGTAAACACGAATAAACACAAACACTACAAAACAATAAACGAAACGAAAACCGAAAACAGCCTAGACTTGTGTCAACTAACACAGCACAAGGACATCAAGACACTCAGGACAATCACCCACAGAGACAACGATAAACACCTGCCTCTGATTGAGAACCACTTCAGACAGCCATAGACTCTCCTAGAACACCCCACTAAACTACAATCCCACTAAGCTACACACCACATACAAAAACCCATGTCACACCCTGGCCTGACCAAATACATGAAGAAAAACACAACATACTTCGACCAGGGCGTGACAGAACCCCCCCCCTAAGGTGCGGACTCCCGAACGCACCTCAAATCAATAGGGAGGGTCCGGGTGGGCGTCTGTCCATGGTGGCGGCTCCGGCGCGGGATGTGGACCCCACTCAGTAAATGTCTTAGTCCGCCTTATTGTCCGCCTCCATGGCTTTCTCACCATGGCCACCCTTATCAATGACCCCACTGGACAGAGGGGCAGAAGCTCTAGACAGAGGGGCAGAAGATCTGGACAGAGGGGCTCTGGCGCCGCACAGGCGGGAGACTCCGGCAGCAGCGCCGGACAGGCGGGAGACTCCGGCAGCAGCGCCTGACAGGCGGGAGACTCTGGCAGCAGCGCCGGACATGCGGGACCATCTGCAGGGAGGAGACAGAGAGACAGCCTGGTGCGTGGGGCTGCCACAGGAACCACCAGGCTGGGGAGACCTTCAGGAGGCTTGGTGTTAGGAGGAGCCTGAAGGACCGGGCTGTGGGGGAGCACTGGAGCTCTGGTGCGCAACCTTGGCACCACTTCCCCAGGCTGGACAACTACTCTAGCCCGGACCCTCCAGAGTGCAGGCACAGGTTGAACCGGGCTGTGGGTAAGCACGGGAGATCTAGTGCTTACTACACAGACCTCTCCCTTAGGCTCCACTCCAACATTTGCCCGGCACGAGCGGAGCGCAGGCAGAGGACACACTGCACCCTCCCAGCGCCCCGGAGACACAGCACGCAGAGCCGGCGCAGGATAACCTGGACCAAAACTGCGTACCGGCGACCAGACCCGCTGAGCAAGCACCATACGCCCTGGCTCAATGCCCACACTCGCATGGCACTTTCGGGGGGCTGCTCTATAGCGCACCGGGCTATGGGCACGCACTGGCGACACCGTGCGCTTAACCGCATAACACGGTGCCTGACCAGTAATGCGCTGCTTATAATAAGCACGAGGCGTGAGCTCAGGTCTGCTACCTGGCTTAGTACCACACCTCGTCTGGCCCCCCAAAAAAAATGTTGGGGGCTGCCTCTCGTACCTGTCGCACTGCCGTGCTGGCTTCGCCAACATCATTCTCCTGTAGCCCTCCTTGCACTGCTCCATCGAATCCCAGGCGGGCTCCGGCACTCTCCCTGGGTCGACCGCCCACCTGTCTATCTCCTCCCAAGTTGTGTAGTCCAGATTCTGCTCCCATGTCCATTCCCCCTGTGATGCTGGCCGCTGTTGTTGCTGCTGCTGCTGTCGTCGCTGCTGTTTACCACGCCGCTTGGTCCGAGTTGGGTGGGTGATTCTGTCACGGTTTTCATGTGGTGAAGGAGAGTCGGACCAAACTGCAGTGTGTATATTGCGATCCATGTTTAATCACACAACGTAAACACGAATAAACACAAACACTACAAAACAATAAACTAAACGAAAACCGAAAACAGCCTAGACTTGTGTCAACTAACACAGCACAAGGACATCAAGACACTCAGGACAATCACCCACAATACAACCAAAGAATATGGCTGCCTAAATATGGTTCCCAATCAGAGACAACGATAAACACCTGCCTGGTGTAACTGAGTAAGGTTTGTAGGCCTCCTTGCTCGCACAAGTTTTTCAGTTCTGCCAACACATTTTCTATAGGATTGAGGTCAGGGCTTTGTGATGGCCACTCCAATACCTTGACTTTGTTGTCCTTAAGCCATTTTGCCACAACTTTGGAAGTATGCTTGGGGTTATTGTCCATTTGGAAGACCCATCTGCGACCAAGCTTTAACTTCCTGACTGATGTCTTGAGATGTTGCTTCAATATATCCACATCATTTTCCACCCTCATGATTTAATCTATTTTGTGTAGTGCAGCAGTCTCTCCTGCAGCAAAGCACCCCCACAACATGATGCTGCCACCCCCGTGCTTCACGGTTGGGATGGTGTTCTTCGGCTCCCCCTTTTTCCTCCAAACATAATGATGCTCATTATGGCCAAACAGTTCTATTTTTGTTTCATCAGCCCAGAGGACATTTCTCCAAAAAATCAGATCTTTGTCCCCGTGTGCAGTTGCAAACCGTACTCTGGCTGTTTTATGTCGGTTTTGGAGCAGTGGCTTATTCCTTGCTGAGCGTCCTTTCAGGTTATGTCGATATAGGACTCGTTTTACTATGAATATAGACTCTTTTGTACCTGTTTCCTCCAACATCTTCACAAGGTCCTTTGCTGTTGTTCTGAGATTGATTTGCACTTTTCGCATCAAAGTACGTTCATCTCTAGGAAACAGAACACCTCTCCTTCCTGAGCGGTATGACGGCTGCGTGGTCCCATGGTGTTTATACTTGCGTACTATTGTTTGTACAGATGTATATGGTACCTACAGGTGTTTGGAAATTGCTCCAAAGGATGAACCAGACTTGTGGAGGTTTTTTCTGGGGTCTTGGCTGATTTCTTTTGATTTACCCATGTTGTCAAGCAAAGAGGCACTGAGTTTGAAGGTAGGCCTTGAAATCCACAGGTACACCTCCAATTGACTCAAATGATATAAATTAGCCTATCAGAAGCTTCTAAAGCCATGACATCATTTTCTGCAATTTTCCAAGCTGTTTAAAGGCACAGGCAACTAAGTGTATGTAAACTCAGGGGGTCCAAAAGGGCAACAGTACAGGCAGGGAAAAGGCTAGTAAAGTAGCCCGGGAGATCAAGCAATAGGTAGATAACAGGAAATCCGGTCAGGCAGGGAATAGGCCAAATGAGTCGTTAGTGAGTTAGGCAAAAACGATCATACACGGGAGGAGTAAATCACATGAACAAAAAACAAGTGCTCAGAAAGACGTGTGTCACAAAACAAACAATACCTCACAGTGATGGGGTGCAAAGAACTGAACTAAATAGTGTGTGATAATGACATACAGGTGTGTGAACAGGTGATTAGAATTCAGGTGATTGAGATCTGGAGAGTGAGCTGCGTTCAGGGGATCTACATGTTTGTGAGTTGGAAGCAGACGTTACAGTACCATAAAACGTTTTGACAAATAGAAAATGTATCTCGATATGTAATCCTGTTAGGTTTATGTACTCTTGTTTGTATTTTTCGGGTTTTATATTTGTTTTGTTCATAATAATAAAATAAATCATTTTAAAAAGGAGTCAGGCACCCAAGCTAACCTGCTAGCTACTTCAAGACACAAATGAGAGAACAGCTCACTGAACATTACTCGCCCCAGCAGAGCTGGTTAGGCTGTTATGTTATCCAAAGCCTTGGTGACTGCAACTGTGCCGTCAGGTTGTTCGTAAATTCAGAGCATTTCGCTCTCGGAGCGATCAAGTGCACACTGGACACTCTGGCCGAGAAGAAAGGTTGATCTGAGCGTTGCGACCTCACAACGGCTGTCAAGCACCCAAGCTAACTGGCTAACATTGGAAAGCTTGCTCGCTACTTCCAGACACATAATGAGAGAACACCCCACTCTAACCATTTTACCTGCCCTAGCAGAGCTGGTTAGGTTGTTTTCATGTTACCCAGAACGTTGGTGACTGTAAAAATGTAATTACGCTTTTTTGCCGACGTTTACTGACACCAGCCATATTCAACGGGGGTTGAGTGTTTGTAAATTCATCAGTTATTCTGCGCTCTGTCACAAAGGGATGAGAGTCTTTTAGCTAGCTAGCTATGTAAACAATGAACCATAATCCCAACTCATGACGTTACTACCCTGCATGAATCTGCAGGTAGCTATCCAACCAGGTACAATGTTAGCTAGCTACCATTAAGCTATAACTAGTCAAGCAAATGTGTCTGAGATAATAAGTTAATACACGTAACGCTAGCTAGCGAGTCAGCCAGCTAACAGTACACTTTAGCTTGAAATGAAAAGACTATGTCAAAATTAGAAATGTGTAATATCTGAAAATGTAGCTAGCTAGACTATCTTACCCATGGTCTGAAATTGGAGAAGATAGCCAGAGCGAATTTACCAGCTAGTACGTCTATCAACAGTTGTTGCAGTGACATTCTATTGAAATAGATACCTACATAATGGAGTCTTTTGCTAAGACATGTAATTAGCTAGCTAGCTAAACAATGAACCCTAATCCCAACTCAAGACGTTACTATCCTGCATGAATCTGCAGGTAGCTAACCAACCAGGTTCAAAGTTAGCTAGCTAACTAGCTAATTAGGCTATAACTAGTCCAGCAAGTGGCTCTGAGATATTAATAATAGCTAGCTAACAGTACACTTTAACTTGAAATGAAACCACTTTCTGTCAAAATTAGAAAAGTGTAATATCTGAAAATGTAGCTAGCTAGACTATCTTACCCATATACATCATCGATGGATGTGTCTCCTGTTGGATGCCATGGTTGCCCTTAGTTTGAAGATGTAATCTTGAGACAGGTGTTTTCTCCATCTCCTTAGCTATCATACTCGAAATTTTGCTGATTTCAAAACTCGGTCCTCCAGAAAGTGGAGAGCATACACATAACGTTAGATAGCAAGCCAGTCAGCTAACGTTAGCTAGCTAACAGTACACTTTAGCTTGACATGCAGTTTTAGTACGCAATATGTAAAAAAAAAAAAAAAAAAAAAAAAAAGCTGCGTTAGAGAGGATTGCCTAGACATACTGACCAGCTCAAATAGACAGAAGCGTGCTTTATGGCAGACCAATCCAAACTCATCTCTGCCCATCATTATCTCATCCCAGCCCTCTCATCCCAGCCCACTCATTATCTCAGCCAATCCATGGCTAGTGGGAAGGTTGCTGACTTTTTCTGTTGCTAAACCAACTAGGTTCGTAATTTAACAATTGTATTTGTATTTACAGATGACATACAAGTTTGTTATTAAGGCACATGAAAGTTCACATGTCCGAGAAGGCATTTCTGCCAAAAAACAGTTTTATAAATTTAAAAAGTTTACATTCAAATGGCTCTCCTGTGAAGTAGTGACCCACGACATACACCTAGTTTCCTGAAACGGGTCACATATTTCAGTCGAAACGTATGGTTGAATGTCACCATGTAGCAAATGGAACATAAAAAATGCTCCATCGTCAAATTCGTGTTGATGAAAGGAATCACTTTAAGCCATTGCGGTCTGGTCAGTTCTTTCAGTTTTGCACAAATTATTTATTTTGTTAGTGTCCGCCTCCCTTTCAAAAAAGCTCGCATTAGGGGAGTGATAGGGCCAGAGCATGAAGCACTGCCCCACACAAGTTGTAGTCTTTCAGAGACTGCCAAAAAGCAGGACTACATTTATTTTCAATACACCGGAAGTTGTCATAGGGTGTATTGTTCAGCGCGTGAAGCTCAGGCCCACCCTCTTCGTGGCCAATGATGTCTGAAACACATCTCACTGACCTAGAATCCCTTGGACATGATCAAAACAATCCCAGGGCTCCCCCAGGGTGAAATCCCCCTATAATACATAGCCTATAGTATGCTATCGTATGTACTTTTCTTGTATATTCCTTAGGTTAGTGCATTTTGTTTTACAAAATCCCATCTCCCAGCATGTCCCTGAACTAGGGCCTCCCCATCTCCCAAATCCCAGTTGAACCACTGCCTATGTATAACATGTAGGCATACACTAACAGCTCTCTATTGCATTCTACTGTTTGTACTTAATAAGAAATGTATAAGATATCACCAGCTGTATTGACAAATGTGTTACATCTACATGTGTAGGGTTACTTGTGGTTGGCTTGAAGGACACGTGACAGTTCCACCTCCCTGGTGATAGAGCCTGTGAACTGAGGAGATGGTGGAAATGCCTTTTAATGTACAGCAGAACAGCAGTTCCGTCTGATGGATGGGCCCTGTAAAGCTGCAGCATTTCCACAGACATATTGGTTACTGCAGGCTCACACTGCCTTTTCTTTATCTTGATCTTTATTCCCCTCCTTTACTTTGACTGTTTCTCAGTCATTTAACCAGTCCTGAATTATTAAACTATTATGTTGGAAGTAACAGAGGGCACAAGGTTTTGGTTCCACTTTGTCTTGAAAATGCACACAGTATTGTGTTTTATTGTTTGATATTCCAATAAGGTCCAATTCTCTTGTAGACTTGATAAGAACTTAATAGCTACAGTGCCTTCGGAAAGTATTCATACCCCTTGACTTATTCCACATTTTGTTGTGTAAAAGCCTGAATAAAATGTTTTATTAAATATATTTTTTCCTCTCACCATCTACACACAAAACCCCATAATGAAAAAGTGAAAACATGTTTTTAGATTTTTTTCTACAAATGTAATTAAAATGAAATACAGAAATATATCTTCACGTAAGTATTCACACCACTGAGCCAATACATCTGTAGCTCAGTTGGTAGAGCATGGCGCTTGTAACGCCAGGGTAGTGGGTTCGATCCCCGGGACCACCCATACGTAGAATGTATGCACACATGACTGTAAGTCGCTTTGGATAAAAGCGTCTGCTATATGGCATATATTATTATATTATTATATTACATGTTAGAATCACCTTTGGCAGCGACTACAGCTGTGAGTCTTTCTGGGTAAGTCTCTAAGAGCTTTGCACACCTGGATTGTACAATGTTTGGAAAACCTGCTTCAGTCTATTTTCCTGGGAGACAAATGCACCTTTCAGCAGGAAAATAACCTAAAACACAAGGCCAAATATACACTGGAGTTGCTTACCAAGATGACATTGAATGTTCCTGAGTGGCCTAGTTACAGCTTTGACTTAAATCTGCTTGAAAATCTATGGCAACACTGTCTAGCAATGATCAACAACCAATTTGACAATGCTTGAAGAGTGTTGAAGATAGTAATGTGCAACTATTGTACAATCCAGATGTACAAAGCTCTTACCCAGAAAGCTCTTACACAGACTTAAGCAGAAAGACTAACCGCTGTAATATGTACATGTATTGACTCTAGGGTGTGAATACTTATATAAATGAGATATTTCTGTATTTCATTTTCAATAAATCTGCAAAAACTGTCATTATGGGGTATTGTGTGTAGATGGGTGAGGTAAAAATATTTAATCAATTTTGAATTCAGGCTGTAACACAACAAAATGTGGAAAAAGTCAAAGGGTGTGAATACTTTCTGAAGGCATTATGCTGTATGTGCTCAAATGCGTTAAGCCTTTCTACTCATAGGTACTAGCTAGTTTTTCCAATTCGAAGACACATTTTTATTTCAGTGAGCTTGATTTGATTATGCAGATTGTGTTGTCTATAAAGAATATAGAGTATAGTGAAAGACATCTCATTCAGTGATAGCAGAGGAGGGAAGATCCCTGGAGCTATGGAGAATTGGTTTTGTAACCTGATGGGTTTTTCTAGCTTCTTATTAAGGATGCAGTGTTAAGGTGGTGAACACACTGAAGTGTGCTCACTGTTTTGGACTTTACAAATCATCAGGAGATAACTCACTGTCATTCTGTCATCATGTATGTTTATTATTTCATCCTTTATCATTTTTTCCCCATAATTTAGTTGATTACATCAGCAGCATTGCATCCTATTCCCCAAGGTCATGGCTCTAATTCTATAGATTCTGCTCTATTTAGGAGGGAGGGGAGGTGGAGAAGATATTCAGATGCTATATATCCCCTTCACAATGATGGAATAGTTTGAGGGAAACAGGAGGGAATCATTGCTAGCCTCAGAGATACGAAAGCTATTCAACAGGGATGCACACAGTACGAAAGCCATTTCCAATAATGTCCTCTTTCAGCAACAACAATTGTGCTTAACCCCAGTGGCTCCAGCTAGCCTCTAATTTCCATTCCCTCTCCCTGCCATCACACTGGCAATGGGAATTGAAATCAGTCCCTGTTTTGGCTGGTATTTCATCATGTGACTCATTGAGTTAGTTTGCAATTTCATCATGTAAAAACTGGTGCACTGGCATTTTCCAGCCCTAATGCCAGGTTTGGTAATTTACCTGTCTGACATCAGCATGCTTTTTCTCAGATGGGAGGATGGAAATATTTGAGGCGTGTCCTTAAAAATATGATCCAAAGTGCTAATTTCAGGCAGAGCTGGTAGGGATATTTAAGACTAACCAAAAGCTTGTGGCAGCGGTAAGGCAGTTGGTTAAGGCATTAATTTTGACTGCGGAAAAACAGCCTATCCAACCGTGACGCACACTGCCCATACGCGCATGGAACAAGATGTGCTTTTGGTGCCTGTATACTTCGTATTTAGAAACATAAAACGTTAATGTTTTTTCCCTATTTAGTTTTATTTAATAATGAAACAAGCATAGCCTCCCATCCTCTCAAGGCTGTTTTACTTTTTTCCTGACCAATTTAATCAAGTAGGCTAGATTGGCTCGTGAGACCGCTTGGAAATAAAGTGTAATCACCAAAGCTTTATTAATAAAATATAAAGTTTGAGAGGAGCAAAGCAGTGAGCTGACATTTCCATTTTATCTATCTATTGTAGTCAGGCCTGCATTATTTTAGCCATGCTTGGACTTGCGTAAAACTCCCTCCATGATGTAGGCTACATGTGTCCATGACCATTATGAAATAAGAGATGAGAACCTCAGTGAATACCGGCGAATACTGGCAATCATTACATTTGACCTGTATTTATTGTTGTTGAAAAAAAGGCAACAGATTTGCTTGTTTTTGTTACATTTTTATTCAAACCAAACTTATTACAATTATCCACTGTCCTGGTTTTATGATGATAAAGTCCATGGCGCTCATAGTCTGGGTTGTTTTAAAGTTATATCATTTACATTTACATTTAAGTCATTTAGCAGACGCTCTTATATGCCCATGGGAAGCAATTATGGGGCCCGTAAGTGTATTTAGACATAACCTATTTAAAACAAGTTTTTGTTTAGAGTTTGATTAGAATTATTTGCCCTCTTTTTTGTGAATTGAATATTGCTTATTGACAATTTTTGGTATGTCCAGCCATAATTCACTTTACACTAGGCCTAGCCCCTATATCAGAGCCAAATGTAGCTCCTGCTCATGTTGGTATCTGTACTGATGAGGCAAAAGCCATGACAGGGAGACATAGTGGAGCGGTAACGTGCGTGCAAGCAGTTGCTCCCGAATCCACTTGGGTACACTGCAGCATCCACCAAGAGGCTCTTGCTGTCAAGGGAATGCCTGACAGCTTGAAAGACTTTTTGGACACAACAGTGAAAATTGTTACATTATTAAAGCAAGGCCCTTGAACTCTCGTGTATTTTCTGCACTATGCAGAAACCATGTAACACTTTTACAACACACAGAAGTGTGCTGGTTATCAAGGTGCAAAGTATTGACATGTTTTTTTGAGAGAGGCTAGCTTAAAGTTTTCTTCACTGACCATAATTTTCACTTGTCTGACCGCTTGCATGATGATGAGTTTCTCACAAGACTGGCCTATCTGGTTGATGTTTTTTTCTCGCCTGAATGATCTGAATCTAGGATTAGAGGGACTCTCTGCAACTATATTCAATGTGCGGGACAAAATTGAGGCTATGATTAAGAAGTTGGAGCTCTTTTCTGTCTGCATTTTGAAGGACAACACACAGGCCAGTCAAGTTCTTCCACACCATGTTGAAACAGGAAATGGGCCTTCCCCAAACTGTTGCTACAAAGTTGGAAGCACAGAATCGTCTAGTATGTCAGTGTATGCTGTAGAGTTGAAATGACCCTTCACTGAAACTAAGGGGCCTAGCCCAAACCATGACAAACAGCCCCAGACCATTATTCCTAATCCACCAAACTTTAGAGTTGGCACTATGCATTCGCGCAGGTAGCGTTCCCCTGGCATCCGCCAAACACAGATTCGTCTGATGGACTGCCAGAAGGTGAAGCGTGATTCATCACTCCATAGAACGTGTTTCCACTGCGCCAGAGTCCAATGGTGGCTAGCTTTACATCACTACAGCCGACGCTTGGAATTGTTCATGGAGATCTTAGGCTTGTGTGCGGCTGCTCTGCAATGGAAACCCATTTTATTAAGCTCCAGACGAAGAGTTCTTGTGGTGACGTTGCTTCCAGAGGTAGTTTGGAACTCAGTAGTGGGTGTTGCAACCGAGCAGACAAGCAAAGCTCTTCAGCATTCGGCGGTACCGTTCTGTGAGCTTATGTGGCATACCACCTCAAAGCTGAGCCGTTGTGGCATACCACCTCAAAGCTGAGCCATTATGGCTCCTAGACGTTTCCACTTCACAATAACAGCAATAACAGTTGACCGGGGCAGCTCTGGCAGGACAGAAGAACTGAGGAAAAACTGAGGAACTCACTTGTTGGAAAGGTGGCATCCTACTGTATGATGGTGCCACATTGAAAGTCACTGAGCTATTCAGTAAGGCTATTCTACTGACATACAGTGGGGCAAAAAAGTATTTAGTCAGCCACCAATTGTGCAAGTTCTCCCACTTAAAAAGATGAGAGAGGCCAGCAATTTTCATCATATGTACACTTCAACTATGACAGACAGAATGAGAAAAAAAATCCAGAAAGTTACATTATATTGTTAATGAATTTATTTGCAAATTATGGTGGAAAATAAGTATTTGGTCAATAACAAAAGTTTATCTCAATACTTTGTTATATACCCTTTGTTGGCAATGACTTAGGTCAAACGTTTTCTGTAAGTCTTCACAAGGTTTTCACACACTGTTGCTGGTATTTTGGCCCATTCCTCCATGCAGATCTCCTCTAGAGCAGTGATGTTTTGGGGCTGTTGCTGGGCAACACGGACTTTCAACTCCCTCCAAAGATTTTCTATGGGGTTGAGATCTGGAGACTGGCTAGGCCACTCCAGGACCTTGAAATGCTTCTTACGAAGCCACCCCTTCGTTGCCCGGGCGGTGTGTTTGGGATCATTGTCATGCTGAAAGACACAGCCACGTTTCATCTTCAATGCCCTTGCTGATGGAAGGAGGTTTTCACTCAAAATCTCACGATACATGGCCCCATTCATTCTTTCCTTTACACGGATCAGTCGTCCTGGTCCCTTTGCAGAAAACAGCCCCAAAGCATGATGTTTCCACCCCCATGCTTCACAGTAGGTATGGTGTTCTTTGGATGCAACTCAGCATTCTTTGTCCTCCAAACACAACAAGTTGAGTTTTACCAAAAAGTTATATTTTGGTTTCATCTGACCATATGACATTATCCCAATCTTCTTCTGGATCATCCAAATGCTCTCTAGCAAACTTCAGACAGGCCTGGACATGTACTGGCTTAAGCAGGGGGACATGTCTGGCACTGCAGGATTTGAGTCCCTGGCGGCGTAGTGTGTTACTGATGGTAGGCTTTGTTACTTTGGTCCCAGATCTCTGCAGGTCATTCACTAGGTCCCCCTGTGTGGTTCTGGGATTTTTGCTCACTGTTCTTATGATCATTTTGACCCCACGGGATGAGATCTTGCGTGGAGCCCTAGATCGAGGGAGATTATCAGTGGTCTTGTATGTCTTCCATTTCCTAATAATTGCTCCCACAGTTGATTTCTTCAAACCAAGCTGCTTACCTATTGCAGATTCAGTCTTCCCAGCCTGGTGCAGGTCTACAATTTTGTTTCTGGTGTCCTTTGACAGCTCTTTGCTCTTGGCCATAGTGGAGTTTGGAGTGTGACTGTTTGAGGTTGTGGACAGGTGTCTTTTATACTGATAACAAGTTAAAACAGGTGCCATTAATACAGGTAACGAGTGGAGGACAGATGAGAAGAAGTTACAGGTCTGTGAGAGCCAGAAATCTTGCTTGTTTGTAGGTGACCAAATACTTATTTTCCACCATCATTTGCAAATAAATTCATAAAAAATCCCACAATGTGATTTTCTGTATTTCTTTCTCTCATTTTGTCTGTCATAGTTGAAGTGTACATATGATGAAAATTACAGGCCTCTCTCATCTTTTTGAGGGGAAGAACTTGCACAATTGGTGGCTGACTAAATACTTTTTTTGCCCCACTGTATGCTATGATGCGGGTAAAGTTGTCTCACAAAAAAAAGCTAGCTAGCAATATGGACGCAAACAATGTAGTTCTTCTCCCCAAAAATAGCAAAACAACATTTGTTTCAGTATCTATATAGTTAGCTAGGTGTCATCTAAAATAACCATAATTTATAAGACAGTTCTTATTTGATTAATGGTGGTCAGACCCATCTATGTGAAGCTAGCCACAATAAGGATTAGCCACAATAGTGGACTTTGCGGTTAGCCTTCAAAATAAAAGTATGGCATAATTCTACTATTTGTATTCATTTGCGTCACTGTCAATGACATACTTTTATTTTGAAGGCAAAGCGCAAATTCCACTATTGTGCCTAATCCTTATTGTGGCTAGCTTCACAACACATAACCCGATCCGGTCGAGCCTCACTAGCCAGATGAAGCTAGCTGGCTGCTTATAACGTTAGCTTTGGGCAACAGGGTTAAATAGCTGACTAGCTATTGATTTCATGAACTGAAGTTCAATTTCAATAGGTGAACAAGTGGCAACCTAGCTAATACTTACTCAGAAGGATTCTTAAATCATTGCTAAGAATAATGAAAATGACTGGTCAGTTTTCAGACTGGTTGTATTGGTGCTAGCTAGGTACCAAGCTAAAGCTAGCCACCCCAGAAGTTGCAGTTGAATAAATGATGCTTTATTACGAAAGCGTTATTGTAAACACATCGTTCGTGGCCGATAGGACAACATCTGAAAAATAGCGCACTTGGTAGTGTGTACCGGTGCTTGACCAGTCAGTGAAAGCCAACATCACCCACGACAGAGAATGATTGATTGTCAAGGGCAATGAATTCCATTATCTTATCTTTAAAGGATTTCGACTTTGAGTTGTCTTGCTGAAATGTTCTTACTTATTCAAATGACTGCTCGACTTGTTGACTGCTCGATCCATACAGCAGACATTGTGGGCTAGGTTAGGAATGCTGTGTTGCACATGTAGAGCAAAATTTTAAGTGGCGTCATTATGTCCTCTACCTACGTTATATAGGCATGCAGCTTTGACATCGGTTTTTAACATCGGCGTTAAACTAGACATCAGGCCGATACCGATGTTGGCATTTTTAGCTAATATCGTCCGATTCTGATATGTTCACCGATATATATATTGTGCATTCCTAGCTCAGTTGGTAGAGCATGGCGCTTGTAACGCCAGGGTAGTGGGTTCGATTCCCGGGACCACCCATACGTAGAATGTATGCACACATGACTGTAAGTCGCTTTGGATAAAAGCGTCTGCTAAATGGCATATACTACTATACTACTACTACATACATATACTACAGCAAACTACACAAATGGTATGTTTATGGGGCACATGTCATACAAACTACATTAAAAAGTATGTTTTATTAAATAAAGAATTTCAAATGTCATGATGTATCCTTGTGTGTAGCAATGTCACATGTATTTTCATTGTTAAAATAGGCCTATGATATTATTTTCCTCAAATGAATACTCTCACAATATTCTAATTCTAACGTCCATTCGGATAGTTGAATAACCATGCCCATCCCTAGTTTGGATATGTATAAAAGCAAATCATAAGCAAATAATGAGATTCTATGTTCTTCATCTATCACGAAAATGCCTCATGTCCGTATTGCCTCAGCCAGGGTCTATGACCAATGAGAACAGTCCAGGCAACAGAGGACAGCGCTGGGGACAACCCCTACCAATAGAAAATCTTTCTCATAGTTTACCATTTGTGTTACCTGTTGACGATGGATCAGAGTACAGTCATTTTACTAAATTAATAAAATGGTAACCCAGATTCACCTTTTCTAGTACAGCGAACAAGAATTCTCACTCAACTCTGTCCAAAGCCTTTTCGGCATCTTGAGAGACAATGAGCGCGGGTCTTTATTCCTGCCAAGATGGTTTATGATATTCAAAGTGCGTCTCACAAATGGATTGGTCTAAACTAAGAGCACTCTAATGGATTTTTTTGTTTTTTTTAGTAACAAGCTCATTTAGTCAGTTTTCCAGGACTCTGGTATGTCTCTTTCAAACATATCTTTCAAACATATCATTAAGATATGGCATATTTCAGGCCAAAACTTCTTAGCCATCTTGACCAGTTGGTTTTGCAGAGGGAATTGCCTTAAGAGCTTCCCAAACCTCAATCTAGGCTCTTTCGATATAGTGGGTAAAGTGATTTTATTCAAAAATGTTGTGATTTCGTCAGTTGCTCCTGTATATTGAGAAGCATAAAAAAAGATTTATAGAAGTCACCAAATGTATTACTGATAAGCAATAGATCATAAGTAGTGGAGCCATCTGCCATCCTTAGACTTAATAGATATTTCACTCTATTCTTTTTTTAAAGTTTGTACAAGTAGACGGCCTGGCTCTCATTTGGATCATAGGTGCAGGGTCTCGGTCCCCGGCCCAATTTAACCCCTGTACTTAAGCTACATTTCATTGGCGGGGCTGAATTTGTCATGACTGTAACTAGCCATTCATGCATTTTCTGTCACCATTTTTTCATTTTACCCCTTTTCTCCCCAATTTCATGGTATCCAATTGGTAGTTAGTCTTGTCTCATCGTTGCAACTCCCATACGGACTCAGGAGGAGAAGTGAAGATCGAGAGCAGTGAGTCCTCCAAAACACGACCCAACCAAGCCGCACTGCTTCTTGACCCGGAAGCCAGCCACACTAATGTGTCGGAGGAAACACCGTACACCTGACAACCGTGTCCGCGTGCATGTGCCCGGCCTGCCACAGGAGTCACTATAGTGCGATGGGACAAGGACATCCCTGCCAGCTAAACTCTCCCCTAACCCGGGCGATGCTGGGCCAATTGTGCGCCGCCCCATTGGTCTCCCGGTCGTGGCCGGCTCCTGGGAGGCTTTCTGTCACTATTTGAGAGAACCTCAGCAAGCTACCATGCTAATGTCTAACAGGACATACAGTAGAAGGCGGAAGTTTACATCCACCTTAGCCAAATACATTTAAACTCCGTTTTTCACAATTCCTGTGAATTTAATTTGACATTTAATCCTTGTAAAAATTCCCTGTCTTAGGTCAGTTAGCTACCACTTTATTTTAAGAATGTGAAATGTCAGAATAATAGTAGAGAATGATTTATTTCAGCTTGTATTTCTTTCATCACATTCCCAATGGGGAATTTTGGCCCGTTCCTCCTGACAGAGCTGGTGTAACTGAGTCAGGTTTGTGGGCCTCCTTGCACACACATGCTTTTTCAGTTCTGTCTACAAATTGTCTATAGGATTGAGGTCAGGGCTTTGTGATGGCCACTCCAATACCTTCACTTTGTAGTCCTTTGGCCATTTTGCCACAACTTTTGAAGTATGCTTGGGGTCATTGTCCAAATGGAAGACCCATTTGACATCTACTGGCTTTTTTATGGCGGTTTTGGAGCAGTGGCTTCTTCCTTGCTGAGAGGCCTTTCAGGTTATGTCGATATACAACTTGTTTTACTGTGGATATATATATAGTTTTGTACCTGTTTCCTCCAGCATCTTCACAAGGTCCTTCGCTGTTGTTCTGGGATTGATTTGCACTTTTCGCACCAAAGTATGTTCATCTCTAGGAGACAGAACGCATCTCCTTCCTGAGCGGTATGACGGTTGCGTGGTCCCATGGTGTTTATACTTGCATACTATTGTTTGTACAAATGAACGTGGTACCTTGAGGCATTTGGAAATTGCTCCCAAGGATGAACCAGACTTGTGGAGGTCTAAAAGAAATTATTGGCTGATTTCTTTTGATTTTCCCATGATGTCAAGCAGAGGCACTGAGTTTGAAGATAGGCCTTGAAATACATCCACAGGTACACCTCCAATTTACTCAAATGATGTCAATTAGCCTATCAGAAGCTTATAAAGCCATAAGCTGTTTAAAGGTGCAGTCAAATTATCATATGTAAACTTCTGTCCCACTGAAATTGTGATACAGTGAATTATAAGTTAAATAATCTGTCTGTAAACAATTGTTGGAAAAATTACTTGTGTCATGCACAAAGTAAAAACTATAGTTTGTTAACAAGAGATTTGTGGAGTGGTTAAAAAACGAGTTTTAATGAATCCAACCTAAAGGTATGTAAAATTCCGACTTCAACTGTAGGCATATGTTTTTTTTTTTTTTTACCTTTATTTAACTAGGCAATTCAGTTAAGAACACACTTTTATTTACAATGATGTCCTACCCCGGCCAAACCCAGACGGGATTCATAATAAATACAAATACTCCCGATGACTGCCGGATGAGATACAGCCTGGATTCGAAACAGGGACTGTAGTGACGCCTCTTGCACTGAGATGCAGTGACTTAGACCGCCGCACCACTCGGGAACCCAGTATTCTTCATACACTGCATAAACTGCCCACACTGCCTGCTTAGGATTTAATCAAACAACTTAGCTGATGGATTCTACAGAGGGGGATGCCTGGCAACTCAAATCAAGATGAAACTGTTAACACAGTGAAGAGGACAAAGAGTATGTTAGCTTTACCAGATTGAATTAAGGTGAATCCCTCAAGATAGAGATTCATTCAGCATACATATTGTTTAGATGAGCAGAACTGTATTGCTGTTCTGTATTCCCAATCATATTACTCTTCTTCACCGAGCTAATTCCATTCCGTTACAGGCGGTTCACAACTCAGTTCATAATTACGACAATACAGAATTACTATGTAACTTGCTAAAGTAATTGGATTACAGCGACAAACTGAGCTGTTTTATTATAGCATAAATCCATCATATGAGGTTCCCACAGTTGGGTGCATGAGGAAACAACAATATGTTTTATATAAACATCCAGACAAGACAACAAAATCTGCAGTAAAGTTAAAGTCCTACTCCATTTTCATTTTCAGCTCATCAACTGATTTACTTAAAGTGGGGCTAAACTTCCTGATTCAGGCTTGTTTCAATACTCCTCATTAGGAATGAATGAGATTTGGTTTTTGGAGGCGTGCTTAGACGTGGGTGTCTCTTGTGTGTGTGTTCGAACTTGTGAAGCGCTTGTACTTTCAAAAAACAGTAATATAATAATATATAATAATATTATTATAAAAAACAGTACACAGTCACTCACCCTTCTAGATAACTTGAAATAGTCTAACCTTGTGTCTGGAAATAGCCTGGACTAGCTAGTAAGCTAGCCAACCTCTTTCGCCAATTAGCGTCAGTCGGTCGGTGTGCGACCGAGGCAAAGTTGGTTTGTCTTTGGATATCCAATCTGTGGAGATAGTTGGGGCCGTCAATAGATATAAATGGGACAATATTTTCATTTTGCATACCTTTAAGTCTCATTCAATGTTTTCAATATTTACATACGAATTTCTACAACTGACAGTTGGTTTGAGGTTTTTAAGTCATTGAAATTTGGAGCTAACATTTTTTTATATTGTCCCAAGTACATAATAAACAGATGGTCCTTAACTAATGCCATAGGGATATTGAATATCAAACCAAATTGACCATGGGCATTACGATCGGGTCCCGTGCAGCTGTGCTCGGAACGTATGATTCCTTGGGTGCTGCCAGCTGTGGGCAGGATTGAAATAAACACAACCCAAGGAAAACTGTTAAGATAGGCCTAACCTACATTCTATGACATACAATTTTTCCTAATCTCGCAAATCTCAGTTTTGGACGAGACTGACCTTATGACCAAAATAATGTTATTTACACTTTATAGTACATTTTGACACTAGAATAAATGTTTCTGACTCATATCAATGCCACATTTATTTATTTAACTAGCCAAGTAATTTAAGAACTAAATCTTATTTACAATGACGGCCTGCCAAAAAGAAAAAGGCCTCCTACGGGGACGAGGGCTGTGATAAAACATTTTAATATAGGACAAAACACACATTACGAGAAGAGAGACACCACAACACTACATACTGTAAATAGACCTAAGACAACAACATAGCATGGCAGAAACACATGACAACACAGCATGGTAGCTACACAACATAGCAGCAGCACAAAACATGGTACAAACATTAATGGGCACAGACAATAGCACAAAGGCAAGAAGATAGAGACAACAATACATCACACGAAGCAGCCACAACGGTCAGTAAGAATGTTCATGATTGAGTCTTTGCATTTTATTTGTAAGTATTTTTTTATTTAACCTTTATTTAACTGGGCAAATCAGTTAAGAACAAATTGTTATTTACAATGACGGCCTACCCCGTCGAAAACCTAACCTGGATGACGCTGGGCCAACTGTGTGCCTCCCTATGGGCCTCCCAATCACGGTCCGGTTGTGATACAGCCTGAATGAAGAGATGGAAATAAAACGGTCCAGTTTGAGTGTTTTTTGCAGCTTTTTCCAGTCGCTAGCTGCAGCGAACTGGAAAGAGGAGCGACCCAGGGATGTGTGTGCTTTTGCGACCTTTAACAGATGTGACTGGCAGAACAGGTGTTGTAGGTGGAGGATGAGGGCTGCAGTAAATATCTCAGGTTTTTAATAAAGGTTTTTAATAAATTAGCATGAACTGGTGGGTCTTTGTTCAAAAGTTCAAAGTTACTTTTTTGGTTCAGTTGCACTTTAAGAAAAGGCACATCTCAGTAGGTGGTCCAAGTGTCCTCTGGCATGGCAAAAGTGTGTTTGTGGGGGGTGGTTCTTTCCTATTTTGTTCTCTATTGCTCCTGAAGCACGGGAGAGGCCAATGACATTAGACCAACTCCTTGAATGACCGACTCCATGAAGTTTGCACTTTGGACTAAACACTATTTAGAAAAAATAAAAATCCCTTAAAGCAGAAATCCTTAGGTCTTGGGCAATCTTATGTCGCCCCACTTCTTGTTGGGGCGACAAGGTTGAGCCCTTGGGCTGGCCTTCTGTGCTAGATGTGTCTTTGTGCCAATCCCACCTATTCGAATGACCCTGCTGCCCTGGAGCTGGAAGTGAAAGTCACTTGCAATGTAATGTTACTGCCGCCAGAAACAAAAAGAGCAGAAGAAGCCAACAAGTAACCAATCCATAAACCGGATAAACATTGGAATTCATTTTAGGAAAGTGTTGGTTTGCGTTTTGCCTGCTAGCTACGTTAGCTGCTAACCTACGTTAGCTGCTAACCTTTGTGTGTTCAATGTTCAAGAAAGTTAACACAGCTACTTAGCTAGCTAGCTTGCTAACATCTTCTGTCGTCTGACTGTTTTGTACTCAAAGGAATCTAATAATAGCATCATCACACTGCATAAAACCCACAAGATGCCCAATACCTTTATTTTAACTAACTCTGGTTAGCTAGCTATGCAGATTGTTGACATGATAGTGTTTCGTTTGCAGATGATAATGCTAGCTAGCCAGGTGGTTGGCCCAGGACCACCCTAAAAAATGCATCTTGCTATACAATTCGGTACAGAAACATCACACAAACATGTATTTCTCAGGGGGCGATACTGGTGGAGACAGTCTGATTTCGAGGGAACCTGAGGCTGCATATACATTGTGGTTGTGCAAACCCCAACACTGAAAGAGAAGTAAGAAATGCTTTATGCATTTTCTGTTATGCTTTGTGATTCAATAAATATTTTGTTGGTAATAGACCAAAATAGTAAGCTGTGTTTGCCTGTTCAGCACATTGCCTGCCTATATACGGCATTGATTCCTAGCTAGTGTGAACTACCCATAAGAACAACTGAAAGAATATCCAGCGCGGTCAGTCAAGTGAACAATGGCTCATCTGCATGACATATTGGTGGACTATGGGCCATTAAGTCATAGGATGGTACATTAGCATGTTACACTGGTTGCAGCACAACAACACATATTCCATCCATATTATGTTATCAAAATCAATGTTTATTTGTCATATGCAAAGGATACAGAAGGGTGTATACGGGAATATGACACTGTATTGTGTACTATTGAAGTAACAATTTGTTTTATGTTTTCCCACAGTGCCAACAACCCCCACAGACTCGTCCCTGCTGTTCCACTACCAAACAAGCAATATTATCTCCAGAAACATCAGTGCTAAGGGCTTGGTAGAAAACTTTTGTTCATACAGAATGGCAGACATTAAGCGAGTTACAAGTACTGTACTTGACCATTTCCCGATGAAACTTGAGAAATGAATACATAATTACATTGAGTTAGAATCAATACTATGAAAAGGCCATTGACACTTGCACTAATAAGTGATTTCAATACATTGATATAGCTTCCCTAAACTAACAGAACCATGGATGACTTGAACAACTTACTGCATGATAAAAACAAAAACTGGCCACATAAATCTCTAAAATCCACGTAATTCACAATTAAAAACTTTGCAAGGTAAAAGTAAAAAAAAAAAAAAAAAAAAAATGGGACAATTACAATTGTACACTTAAATAAAAACACACATACATTGCAGGACATATACAGCTAGCTACCAGCACCCAGGAAAAAAAGCCTACATGGTGCCGCAGCGGATAACGGGAGGACAGTACTCGCCACACACAGCAGCCTGGAATGACGACCCTGTTGCCAGGTCACACACGTCCAGGCCACAAACTGTTATGTGCTGCTCCTGGTTCCCACCTTTCACCCCCTACTAGGAGGCCATCAGAGCCGGTATGACCGCAATGCATCCTTAACAGAGGTTACATTCTCAATGGCTGATGTGTAAGTTCATTCTATTTTGTGAATTGAAATAATGAGAAATAAAGTTGATTGTTTGGTTTCTGGTGTAGCAGGTAGAACGTCACGTGAAAACAGCTGATGATGATGCAGATAGTGCAGCTAAAGAGTTAGGATGTTCGTCAACCCATCTATGACTGACTTCGTTTCCTCCATCCAACAGGTCCAAGCTATCCTGTGCATTATAGGTTGACAATGGGAAAACATTAAACTAATTGTACATCAAAAGTACACAGTACAATGCAATGTCATATTCCCGTATACTTCACACTGTCTCCTGTACATATACCAAATACATTTTGATTTTGATTTGATAACATAATACTGATGGACGAGAAGTACATTACAGTGAGAACGTACGCACCATTTACAAATTCAACCGCATCTTCAATGCTCTCCAGGGTTGTGAACCACCATCAATGCTTAGTTGACAACATCTAAATGGGGGGGGAAGACATTACATTCACACTTTAGTCATTTAGCAGACACTCTTATTCAGAGAGACTTACAGGAGCAATTACAGGAGAAACCTTTCAGTTACTGGCCCAAAGCTCTTAACCGCTAGGGTACCTGCCACCCTCTAAGTCATTTTTGGGGGGGTTGGTCCTGGGCAGAAAATACTGTCGACCACCTAGCTAGCTAGCATGATCATCTACAAACGAAACACACTTTCATGTCAACAATCTGCATATCTAGCTTTAGCTAGCTAATGTTAGCTGGTTGAAATAAAGGCATTGGCGTTTATGCATTTCAGCTACATGATGCTACCGTTAGATTCCTTTGAGTACAAAACAGTCAGAATACAGAAGATGTTAGCTAGCTAAGTAGCCTTATTAGCTAACTTGATCATTGAACACACTAAGGTTAGCAGCCAACATAGCTAGCATGCTAAAAACTCATCACTTATCTAATCTTACCAGTCCATGAGAACGGTGGCCATTTCGGCATCACTCTTCCACCTTTCAAAATTAATCGGTCATGATCAGTCTTTTTCTCTTTTGGGGTCGTGTTGAATGAGATCCAAGTTTCGTCTGCTAAATGACTTAAATGTAAATGTAAATGTAAACAGAGAATGATGCTTGGGCAGCAGGGACATTCGAGTAGGTGGGATTAGCAAAGACACACCTAGTCCAGAAGGCCAGCCCAAGGCGGCTCAGGGCTCAAACCCCATTGTTCTCATTTAAGGTGAAAACACTACACAAGAAGTGGGGCGACATAAGACCTCTCACGCCCTGCGGGTTTCTGCTGGTGAGTACATTACTGTATTTATACGTGGGATATTGTTTTTCAACAGGAACATTTCAAAAATAGCTGGATTGAGTCCTTAATATTATCAGCAGAACACAATCAAATCTTCTCTCTATTTCTGAATCTTTTTTTTTGTTGAATATCATTTATCATGTATGCCTGCTTTCTAAGCTGGTCTTGAAAGTCAGAGAAAGGGCTGACCAGCATGAATCGACATTGTGCTAAGTCTGTCGCATTGATTTGTTTACTAAAAGCGGGTGGAAACAGTAGCCTGGCTCTCTGCTTTCAAACCTGGCAGAGTATTGAATAATCAATAGCCTTTTTGTTAAAGGGATTGCTGAGAGTCTGATCAGTAATATAACACAGACATTATACAAACAGCCTTTCAACCAAGCTGTATGTTCTCGGAATCAAGACCCAGCTGTGGCCTATCTACAGCCTAGACTGAGTTTTTATTTTTTTATTTCACCTTTATTTAACCTGCTAGGCCAGTTAAGAACAAGTTCTCATTTAAAACTGCGACCTGGCCAAGATAAAGCAAAGCAGACACAAACAACAACACAGAGGTACACATGGGATAAATAAGCATACAGTCAATAACACAATAGAAATATCAATGTACAGAGTGTGCAAATGTGGTAAGATTAGGGAAGTAAGGCAATAAATAGGCCATAGTGGCAAAATAATTACAATTTAGCTAGCATTAACACTGGAGTGATAGATGTGCAAAAGATGAATGTGCAGAAGAGATACTGGGGTTCAAAGGAGCAAAAATAAAACAAATAAATAACAGTATGGGGATGAGGTAGTTGGATGGGCTATTTACAGATGGGCTATGTACAGGTGCAGTGATCTGTGAGCTGCTCTGACAGCTTGTGCTTAAAGTTAGAGAGGGAGATATGACTCTCCAACATTTTTTTTGCAATTCGCTCCAGTCATTGGCAGCAGAGAACTGGAAGGAAATGCGGCCAAAGGGGGTGTTGGCTTTGAGGATGACCAGTGAGATATACCTGCTGGAGCACGTGCTACGGGTGGGTGTTGCTATGGTGACCAGTGAGCTGAGATAAGGCGGGGCTTTACCTAGCAAAGACTTATAGATGACCTGGAGCCAGTGGGTTTGGCGACGAATATGTAGCGAGGGCCAGCCAATGAGAGCATACAGGTCGCAGTGGTGGGTGGTAGATGGGACTTTCATGACAAAATGGATGGCACTGTGATAGACTACATCCAACTTGCTGAGTACTGAGATAGAGGAAAATACATTTTGTTAGACTAATAATATATTTTCACAAAAATTGTATAGCATTCACTGAGAAACTGAGAATATTGAGTAAAAATAGTTTTGGAGTTTTGGAGTCTATGAAAGCTGGTTGTAGGATACTTCATATGGAGTAGGGTGTTGAAAACACTCTTTGGTGATGAAATTTCACTTATAAAATACATTTTACCAAGACAAATATGATTATTAATGTTGTAAATCTTTCAGTGGGGTCTTTCTCTAAAATATCATTAAAAAGTGATTTAAAAAGTCAGATTTCGTAACCTAAGACAGTACGCTCCAAAAGTGGCTATGAGGTTAAAGTGTCAGTTTTAAATTTCATCCATAATGAGTGAACCATTTAGAAATTACAGCCCTTTTTGTATACAGTCCCCCCTTTTTAGGAGACCACAAGTATTGGGACAAATTTAAATAGTTAAAAATTAAGTATTTGGTCCCATATTCATAGCACACAATGACTACATCAAGCATGTTGGATGTTTGTTTTGGTTGTGTTACAGATTATTTTGTGCCCAATAGAAATGAATGGTAAATAATGTATTGTGTCACTTTTATTGTAAATAAGAATATAATATGTTTCTAATCACTTCTACATTAATGTGGAGGCTACCATGATTTTGAGTGTGTGCCTTGCGATTGGAAAGTTGTGAGGTCAACCCCTGGCCGAGTCATACCAAAGACTGTAAAAATCAGACCAGATGCGTCTCTGCTTGGCACTCAGCATTAAGGAGATAGATTGGGGGTCAGGCCCTGCGATAGACTAGCGTCCTTTCCAAGGGGTGTACTTGTACATCACACTACAGAAACAGGAAGTCGGCTCGCACAAACCAAGACTCGTGCAAGGCAATTCACTACCATGATTACGGATAATCCTGAATGAATTGTGCATAATGATAAGTGACAAAAGTTACAGACACACCATTATCATACCCCCAAGACATGCTAACCTCTCACCATAACAATAACAGGGGAGGTTAGCATTCTGGAGGGGTATGATATTTGTAACTTTCTCAGTCAACATTATTCAGGATTCATTCAGGATTATCCATAATCATGGTAGCATTCACATTAATGGTGTCAGATTACAATTTTTTTTTTTTTTTTGCCTTTCTTTAACTAGGCAAGTTAGTTAAGAACAAATTCTTATTTTCAATGACAGCCTAGGAACAGTGGGTTAACTGCCTTGTTCAGGGGCAGAACAACAGATTTTTTACCTTGTTCAGCTCAGGGATTCGATCATGCAACCTTTCGGTCCAAGTCCAATGCTCTAACCACTAGGCTACCTTCTGCTATGTAAACTGATTTAATAGCTATTTGACAGAATTTGTAAATCAAATCTATCCACCATTTGTACTTTGTGCTCACAGTCAAATCCAAAGTGAAAATTGAATGTTTTAGAAGACATCTATTAATGAGAGAAAGCAAACAGTTACACTATATTTACCAACTCACAACGGTAGATTGAGTATAGACCACCATTCTAAACATGATATCTGTTATGTTTCAAAGAAAATGGATATAAAACATGTTCTTTGAACCTTATCTACATCAAGACAAATAGCCTACTGTTCATCATCCAATGGCAAATATTCAATAATACCAGTCACTGACATGCTAAAACTTACCAAAAACATTGCTATCTAATGTTGCAGGATACTTGATGTGTGAAACTGCTCGATACAAAAATATACCTCAGAGCATCATTTAAAGTCAAAATGTTCTGTTCATGTATACACGGATGCAAAATCCAACTCAATATGTAAACAAACCCAAAACAGACAAATACTTCTAACAGGAAGGAGAGCATTTCAGTCTTGGATCATTCCCTGAGGTTACAGAAAGTTGGAGAGAGCCGGACTGATCGAGAAATTGATATAATTGAGTCGGACTTCTTCCACTACCCACCTCTCCATCCTTCTGAACACAGCCTTGGTTGGACCTACCGCACACATCCACAACAACAACTTGCACTCCCCAAAATAAATCTCCAATTGACGCACCACTGTCTGCAGTAGAACATCTGGACAACTTTCACAGAGCCAACCTTGTGCCAACCTACCTAATAGCCTAGTCAATTATAAAAGGAAAATGTACTGGCTTAATCGTTAATGGTGCCATCTGGATAATGGCGATTTCAGAGAAGACTTCTTATCTGGTCATGTGGGGATTTTCCGTTCTACCAGACTCTATAGCAATGGAGTATAATCGAAAGAGAAACTGTTTTTCATTTTTAATGATGTTCCTATTTCACTCCTCAACTAGTATATTTGCTTCTGTGTGTGTACAAGAGGCCCTGCTTAATCTTAATTTCTATGCAAAATAAACTCCTTTTGGGGAGCTAGCGAACTCTGCAAATTAAATGCCTCATTTTCTTTAATGTTTTTGAACAAATATTTGTTTTGCTGTGTGTTCCTTTCAATACAACTCAGTACTTGTTTTAACAAGGACTTTAGTACAGATTTGCAGTTGGAGACTTCTCTGTAGAAATTATTAATCACTATTTTATAAAACAATAGAACTTCATGGTGTAAATATCCTGTCTAGGGTGTTTTTGTCATCCAAAGCCTTCTAGCACCCAAGGTTGTACTGTAGCATTTTAAAACTCAATCCCCTTCAGCAAATAGCAAGAGCATAAATTCCTTCACTGCAGGTGATGGTTTAACAAATGTGATTCAGCGGAGCTCAGGGGCAAAGGTACAGGGTTATTTATCGAGGCCTGGAAGGGACGACGCGCTAGGATTGTGTCAACAACAGCCAGGCAGGAGCAGAAGAGAGAGAAAAAGAAGGTTCTTGAAAGCATGGGGAATTAGGGATGGGGAGGGGGTGGTAGCGGAGCTGATAGATTGAAAAACACATTCACTTAGCGTTTGGCATACTGCTCACAAATCCAGCTTGGCATGAAGGACAATTTGGAACTCAGAGAAGCCGCATTCTAAATCAAGGACACTGGAGAGTAAGTGGGAGGGGGCAAGGGGATAGCTTCGGTGGGAGAGCTCACCACATTTACTCATCCTGCAGATCTCCCTCTACCTTGGCAGAATCTACTATACAGTAGATCTCATCTCATGTTCTACTTTTTCATTTGCAAATAAAGATGCCTGCGACAGGACATAAGGCCAAAGTCCCCAGAATGTGAATGCCTGTCACACCCTGACCTTAGTATTCTTTGTTTTCCTTGTTATTTTGGTTAGGTCAAGGTGTGACATGGGTGATGTATGTGTTTTTAGTCTTGTCTAGGGGGGTTGTATGTTTATGGGGCTGTTTCCTTTCTAGGTAAATTGTATGTCTATGGTTGCCTAGATTGGTTCTCAATTAGAGGCAGCTGTCTATCGTTGTCTCTGATTGGGAAGCATATTTAGGCACTTTGTGGGTGATTATCTATGTCAATGTTAGTTGCTTGTGTCAGCACAGTTGTCTTATTATAGCTTCAAGGTCGTTATTCGTTTATTGTTTTGGTTCAGTTTACTTCATGTTCTTTCTTCACTAAAGAAGAATGTATACTAACCACGCTGCGTTGTGGTCCTCACCTTCTACTCCATACGACGATCGTGACAGAATCACCCACCACCAACGGACCAAGCAGCGTGGTAACAGGCAGCGGCAGCAGGAGCAGCGAAATAGGGAGGAATGGACATTTGTTTTGGACGGCAAGGGTTGCTACACATGGGAGGAGATCCTGGCGGGAAAGGATCGCCTCCCATGGGAACAGGTGGAGGCAGCTAGGAGAGCAGAAGCAGCCGGAGAGAGGAGCCTACAATACGAGGGAACACGACTGGCAAGGAAGCCCGAGAGGAGAAAAATGTATTGGGGGGGGGCACACGGGGAGTGTGACCAAGGCAGGTAGGAGTCCTGCACCAGCTTCCCGTGCTTACCGGAATGAGAGAGGGCACCGTGTTATGCGGTGGAGCATACGGTGTCCCCAGTACGCGTGCTTATCCCGGTGCGGTACATTCCAGCTCCTCGTATCGGCCGGGCTAGGTTGAGCATCGAGCCAGGTGCCATGAAGCCGGCTCTACGCATCTGGTCTCCTTGGGCCGGCATACATGGCACCAGCCTTACGCATGGTGTCCTCTGTTCGCCGGCACAGCCCAGTGCGGGCTATTCCACCTTGCCGCACTGGGCGGGCTACAGGGAGCATTCAACCAGGTAAGGTTGGGCAGGCTCGATGCTCCAGATCTCCAGTACGCCTTCTCGGGGCGGTCTATCCGGTGACATCTCCACGCACCAGCGCTCCGGTGGCAGCCCCCCGCACCAGGCTTCCTGTGCATGTCCAGAGCCCAGTACTCTCTGTTCCTCCTCCCCGCACTCGCCCTGAGGTGCGTGTCCTCGGCCCAGTACCACCAGTGGCGGCACCACGCACCAGGCCTACAGTACGCCTCGTCTGTTCAGCGACGCCAGAGCCTTCCTTCTGTCCTGAGCCGCCAGAGCTGCCAGTCTGCAAGGAGCCGCCAGAGCCGCCAGTCTGCAAGGAGCCGCCAGAGCCGCCAGTCAGCCAGGATCTGCCAGAGTCGTCAGCCAGTCCGGAGCTGCCCCTCAGTCCGGAGCTGCCCCTCAGTCCAGTGGGGCCCTTTAGTAGGGTTGCCAGTCCTAGGTTGGCGGCGAGGGTCGCCGTTCCTTGGAGGCCACAAAATAGGACTAAGACTATGGTGGGGTGGGGTCCATGTCCAGCGCCAGAGCCGCCCACCCAGACGGGTTTAGGTGTGCAGCCGGGAGTCCACACCTTTGGGAGGGGTACTGTCACACCCTGACCTTAGTATTCTTTGTTTTCCTTGTAATTTTGGTTAGGTCAGGGTGTGACATGGGTGATGTATGTGTTTTTGGCTTGTCTAGGGGTTTTGTATGTTTATGGGGCTGTTTCCTTTCTAGGTAAATTGTATGTCTATGGTTGCCTAGATTGTTTCTCAATTAGAGGCAGCTGTCTATTGTTGTCTCTGATTGGGAACCATATTTAGGCAGCCATATTCTGTGGGTACTTTGTGGGTGATTATCTATGTCTATGTTAGTTGCTTGTGTCAGCACAGTTTTCTTATTATAGCTTCACGGTCGTTATTCATTTATTGTCTTGGTTCAGTTTACTTCATGTTCTTTCTTCAATAAAGAAGAATGTATACTAACCACTCTGCGTTTTGGTCCTCACCTTCTACTCCATACGACGATCGTGACATTGCCTTAGTTACCAAAGAACATTTAAAATAGCAAAGCTGCAGCATCTAGTTCAGGAGCATAATATGCTTCATGAGTCATGACATATAGTCAAGACCCTTTCATCTTATTTGGCTCTTTTCCTTTGAAACTAGCTCACTATTCTGAGAAACCAAGTTCATAATATCACAAGCCTGTTGTGTGAGTCGTTGCAATGTAATGAGTACAGTGCAATACAGTACATATCCCATGATGACTACAATGATTAAGTACCATACATGACTGCAATATTGACCTGGCCTCTCGAAAGGGGAATTCAAAGACAAAACAGCAAGTAGAACAATGGTCAAGGGTGGCACACAGCTCAAATAACCTCTCACTCAACACGTACCCAATCATAACCATGGCAGAGAGCCGTCCCCATGAGCCGAAAAAAATGTGTGTTTGATTTGTTATCATTTGTAAGGGAAGGGGTTAAAGAAATAAGCACCCACACTAATGGCGCCCTGACAAATGGAGACCGGGGTATATGAACCATGAAATGAACACTCTGGCAATTTGAAGGCAGGAGTCTTTCAGCACCATGGTCAGCAACAAAGTGCCCTCAACACCTCACTGCTTGAACAATGGTATTCACAAGGCTAGACAGAGCCACAGTGAAACAGAGAAAAGGAGAGACAGAGATTGTTGGGAGAGGGATTGAGGGAGAAAGTAAAGGAGAAAAGGAGAAAAAAAGAGGACACAATAGCTTAAATAGGGATATTACAGAGCAAATAAGTGTTGTACTTTGAGTTGTTTTGTTGGATTTTCATCATCTGGAATACTAAAACATCGAGTAAAGGTTGATGGTAAGCTAAATCAAAAGTTTATTCCATAGAATAAATGAAAAGAGTTGCATAAAGACCAGCATCTAGAGTAGGCCTATAGGCAAGAGAGGATAAGGTTGTGTATACTAGCCTGTTTCCTGAGTTGGAAGTAACTGTAAACCAGCTTCCACATAAAGTGAGCCAAAGTTAGAGGTATGCAAAATGCTAAGCCCAGATGAAGTTAGCAAATAACTTCCACCAAACCCGGCTGTTTGATTGCCATTTTTCCACATTAATTGCTTTTGTGGTTCAGTATAGCCATTAACCAGTGAATAAGCCATTAACAATGCTGCCTGCCTGTGTGCCCTGAGTCAGGACCTTTATTTCTTTCTAAGAAATTGAAGAATGAGCCCCACAGGCATGGCTGCTAAGGTTAATGTAGTTTGTGTTGATGACGGGCTTAGCAACAACAACTCTCCAACTGAAACTGTTGTTAAAAATAGGCTCCAGCCAGTCTGCAAGGCCCATCTGTCTACTAGATACCATGCAATTACTTATCCATAACATTTTGATAGCAATCATTTCAATTGACATTTTGTTGCTTGATTTTATAATGATGAAAATCCATCTTGCTTGGAATATTTTAATATCTATGTATCGCTTCTCGGCTTACTAAAGTAAAGACGTGAGATTCTGCAAACCGTCTAGAAAAAGGCCTATATTTGTTGTGGTATCATTCCTCATGCACATCTCCAGTACCTTTGGACAAGTGAAATACGTTTTTTAGCTGGAATTGCAGAACACGAAAGCCTAATAATTTCAACTTGACAGAGCATCAACATTTGGGGTAAGATACTGTAGAAGGGAGAATTTGTTTGTTTTCTGTATATTTCAAGACGAACAAAACAAACAGCATTACCAATTCCTCTCCATACATTAGAAAAGGTTGATGAAATAACCATGTCAGATTGAGACAGCAGAGACAACCCTGAGCAGATATACCTGTCCAGTGTCATGCCCTCTGTCTGCCACTCCTGTCTACTCAGTGAGATGATGACACCTGGCAGTCCACCAGTGTGTCTCCATAACACCAGCACTCCATCATCTACTCTTTTAGGGCTTTGCTTTTTCTCTTATACTGCTTTTACATAGGAATTACGGTATTCAGTCTGTAAAGAAAATTGGGCAATGTTTATATGACCCCCTTACAAACAGGCCCATTTTTACCACATTGTTGCCTGCATACACCTTTTATACCTCCCTTGCGCATACAGGCATGCCGGGGAAGAGTGGTAGTAGCAGTGGTGTAAAGTATTTAAGTAATATTACTTTAAAAATACAATTTAAGTAGTTTTGGTGTATCTGTACTTTCTTTTTACTATTCATATTTTTCACAACTTTTACTCCACAATATTTCTAAAGAAAATAATGTAATTTTTACTCCATACGTTTTCCCTGACACCCAAAAGTACTCATTACATTTGAATGCTTAGCAGGACAGGAAAATGGTCCAATTTACGCACTTATCAAGAGAACATCCCTGGTCATTCCAACTGCCTCTGATCTGGCAGACTCACTAAATGCTTTGTTTGTAAATTATGTCTGAGTGTTGGAGTGTGCCCTGGCAATCCGTACATTGAAAAGTTAAATAAAATAATTGTGCCGTCTGGTTTGCTTAAAAGGAATTTTAAATGATTTATACTTTTACTTCGACTTTTGATACTTAAGTATATTTTACAAATTACATTTACTTTTGATACTTAAGTATATTTCAAACCAAATACTTTTAGACTTTTACTCAAGTAGTATTTTACATTTTCTATTTAGGTATCTTTACTTTTACTCAAATATGACAATTGGGCACTTTTTCCACCACTGGGTAGTAGTGGTGTACAGGTGTGGGTGGGTGTATATTTTAAAGCTGCAATATGTAACTATTTTGGCGACCCGACCAAATTTACATATAAATGTAGGTTATGGATCATTAAAAGCAAGTCAGAAGCAGTACTGTAGATACAGTGGGGCAAAAAAGTATTTAGTCAGCCACCAATTGTGCAAGTTCTCCCACTTACAAAGATGAGAGAGGCCTGTAATTTTCATCATATGTACACTTCAACTATGACAGACAAAATGAGAAAAAAAATCAAGAAAATCACATTGCAGGATTTTTAATGAATTTATTTGCAAATTATGGTGGAAAATAAGTATAAATATAAATATATTATCAAAATGTATAAAAAATATTTTGAAACAGAGCCCAAGCCCATGCTTTTTTGATCCAAGTTTCATCTCTTTCCTACCCTCACCCCACTTTGTTAGGGAGCAGGTGTAGGGTCTTCATGATACCGATAAAAAAAAAATAGCAATCCTATTTTCAAAAGCATGTGAGTCTCAAACAAAATCACATTGATTGATTATCAGACAAGTCAGTGAAGTCACAGGCTTTTGGTCAGGAGTAGGCCTGGGCTACTAAGCGACTGTGAGTGAAGGGCAAAATATACCACTTGTGAACTACATAGTTTAACATGACAAAATGTTCTAATAAATGAGCCAACTAAACAAGATGATGATGGGCAGCACTCATCTTATCTTAGCTAACATTTCCCCAGCCTGACTGTAGCCTAACAAATATCCAAATGGAGATTCAGGGAAAACTAAAATCGGACATGTATTGATTTATCAAGACGAGTTACCACACGTGTCTCAAAACAGAGTGATGGCTCTGTCCCAATCTAAACGGTAGTGAAATTATAATCTAGGTGACCACACGCGGTACGCTATTGCTTCAAATGTATTACAAGGATTAGATGACTTTGGGAGTTTCAGTAAGCAACAATTTGACACATGCCTTCAATTGCATTAGCCTACTTTATTCCAATATTTTCGTCATTCAGTGATATTTATGCCCACAGCTGCCTAATTCTTTATGGATCTATCCAGTTGTGGTTACATCCAGCATGGTTAGTGGTGGGCAATGCGGAGAGATTGGCGAAGTGACATGCCAAGGATGATTAACAGGTGCTGCCTAGCAACCATCAAAGAGTTTAAAACTGTAGTGCGTGCCAAAACCGCCTTGGCATTAAAGGTTACATTTCATACTAAGCCGTAGGCAGAACTTCGTTAGAAGGAAATAAAGGTTTTGGCTATGATATCGGCAATACCTTCACATTTAAAGAAAAGGCGTAAAAAAGTTGGTGGTATGATAAAGTTGGCTGGAAAATGTCTTAGTATGAAAGGGATATAAGTGTCCTGCTGACCTGTAAAACAGCTCTGGTTTTTTGGCTTGTTCAAGAAGGACAAGGATTTTTTATGCACTTGTTACAGGCAAACTGAGAACACACTTTTCTCCAAAGTGAGTCACAGAGTCTAATACAGAATGTTCTGGCTGTAGAGATGGTGTGGTGTCAGAGTATATACAGATGTCTCAAAAGGGCCACCTCTCAAAACATGACAACATTCAAGTATGATGCTCAGATTTACATTTGGAATGGGAAATGGTGTCATTCTAATGGGGGTGTAATTAAAAGCTGCATCTCATCAACTACAGAAGGAGATGAAAGTCCTTTGTCCTCTCTCTCCGAGCCTGTGAATACAGTGAGTATAAAATCATTCTTAATTACACATTTGTCACATGAAAAGCATTCAGCCTACTTTTTATGTGTTCTAATAGCACTCCAGCTGATTTATTCAGCAAAACCCACATTCCAACTGCTCATTATATTCCAAACTTTTTCTTTCTTCACTTTTATGTATGTCTTTTCCACTTAAATGTTCCTTTCTTTTCCAGTCCTCAGCATTTCACGCTTTTCAACTGAGTAGCGTCATGTATTCACTGCCAGCCAGTGGTAGTCCTTTGGGAGAAATAGTTTGACAGCATTGATAGCCTGTCAGATGTATGTTGGCCAACACTGATAGGACATTTAAAAGAAGGGAAACACTCTTTTCATGTGATTTATGTCCACTTTGGAGTACAGTCGTGGCCAAAAGTTTTGAGAATGACACAAATATTAATTCTCACAAAGTCTGCTGCCTCAATGTCTTCAGATATTTTTGTCAGATGGAATACTGAAGTATAATTACAAGCATTTCAAAAGTGTCAAACCCTTTTATTGACAATTACATGAAGTTGATAAAAAGAGTCAATATTTGCAGTGTTGACCCTTCCTTGTCAATACCTCTGCAATCAGCCCAGGCAAGCTGTCAATTAACTTCTGGGCCACATCCTGGCTGATGGCAGCCCATTCTTGCATAATCAATGCTTGGAGTTTGTCAGAATTTGTGGGGTTTTGTTTGTCCACCCGCCTCTTGAGGATTGACCACAAGTTCTCAATGGGATTAAGGTCTGGGGAGTTTTCTGGCCATGGACCCAAAATATCGATGTTTTGTTCCCCGAGCTTTGCCTTATGGCAAGGTGCTCAATCATGCTGGAAAAGGCATTGTTCGTCACCAAACTGTTTCTGGATGGTTGGGAGAAGTTGCTCTCGGAGGATGTGTTGGTACCATTCTTTATTCATGGCTGTGTTCTTAGGCAAAATTGTGAGTGAGCCCACTCCCTTGGCTGGGAAGCAACCCTACACATGAATGGTCTCAGGATGCTTTACTGTTGGCATGGACTGATGGTAGAGCTCACCTTGTCTTCTCCGGACAAGCTTTTTTCCAGATGGCCCAAACAATCGGAAAGGGGATTCATCAGAGAAAATGACTTTACCCCAGTCCTCGGCAGTTCAATCCCTGTACCTTTCGCAGAATATCAGTCTGTCCCTGAAGTTTTTCCTGGAGAGAAGTGGCTTCTTTGCTGCCCTTCTTGACACCAGGCCATCCTCCAAAAGCTTTCGCCTCACTGTGCGTGCAGATGCACGCACACCTGCCTGCTGCCATTCCTGAGCAAGCTCTGTACTGGTGGTGCCCCAAACCCTCAGCTGAATCAACTTTAGGAGATGGTCCTGGCGCTTGCAGGACTTTCTTGGGCACCCTGAAGCCACAACAATTGAACCGCTCTCCTTGAAGTTCTTGATGATCCGATAAATGGTTGATTTAGGTGCAAACTTACTGGCAGCAATATCCTTGCCTGCGAAGCCATTTTTGTGCAAAGCAATGATGACGGCACGTGTTTCCTTGCAGGTACCCATGGTTGACAGATGAATAACAATGATTCCAAGCACCACCCTCCTTTTGAAGCTTCCAGTCTGCTATTCAAACTCAATCAGCATGACAGTGTGATCTCCAGCCTTGTCCTTGTCAACATTCACACCTGTGTTAACGAGAGAATCACTAACATGATGTGAGCTGGTCCTTTTGTGGCAGGGCTGAAATGCAGTGGAAATGTTTTTGGTGGATTCAGTTAATTTGCATTGCAAAGAGGGACATTGCAATTAATTGCATTTCATCTAATCACTCTTCAAAACATTCTGGAGTATATGCAAATTGCCATCATACAAACTGAGGGAGTAGACTTTGTGAAAATTAATATTTCTGTCATTCTCAAAACTTTGGGCCACGACTGTATGTGCAGCTGTCCAAAATACAGTGCCTAGCGAAAGTATTCGGCCCCCTTGAACTTTGCGACGTTTTGCCACATTTCAGGCTTCAAACATAAAGATATAAAACTGTATTTTTTTGTGAAGAATCAACAGCAAGTGGGACACAATCATGAAGTGGAACGACATTTATTGGATATAACAAATCAAAAACTGAAAAATTGGGCGTGCAAAATTATTCAGCCCCCTTAAGTTAATACTTTGTAGCGCCACCTTTTGCTGCGATTACAGCTGTAAGTCGCTTGAGGTATGTCTCTATCAGTTTTGCACATCGAGAGACTGAAATTTTTTCCCATTCCTCCTTGCAAAACAGCTCGAGCTCAGTGAGGTTGGATGGAGAGCATTTGTGAACAGCAGTTTTCAGTTCTTTCCACAGATTCTCGATTTGATTCAGGTCTGGACTTTGACTTGGCCATTCTAACACCTGGATATGTTTATTTTTGAACCATTCCATTGTAGATTTTGCTTTATGTTTTGGATCATTGTCTTGTTGGAAGACAAATCTCCGTCCCAGTCTCAGGTCTTTTGCAGACTCCATCAGGTTTTCTTCCAGAATGGTCCTGTATTTGGCTCCATCCATCTTCCCATCAATTTTAACCATCTTCCCTGTCCCTGCTGAAGAAAAGCAGGCCCAAACCATGATGCTGCCACCACCATGTTTGACAGTGGGGATGGTGTGTTCAGCGGGATGAGCTGTGTTGCTTTTACGCCAAACATAACGTTTTGCATTGTTGCCAAAAAGTTCCATTTTGGTTTCATCTGACCAGAGCACCTTCTTCCACTTGTTTGGTGTGTCTCCCAGGTGGCTTGTGGCAAACTTTAAACAACACTTTTTATGGATATCTTTAAGAAATGTCTTTCTTCTTGCCACTCTTCCATAAAGGCCAGATTTGTGCAATATACGACTGATTGTTGTCCTATGGACAGAGTCTCCCACCTCAGCTGTAGATCTCTGCAGTTCATCCAGAGTGATCATGGGTCTAATGGCTTCATCTCTGATCAGTCTTCTCCTTGTATGAGCTGAAAGTTTAGAGGGACGGCCAGGTCTTGGTAGATTTGCAGTGGTCTGATACTCCTTCCATTTCAATATTATCGCTTGCACAGTGCTCCTTGGGATGTTTAAAGCTTGGGAAATCTTTTTGTATCCAAATCCGGCTTTAAACTTCTTCACAACAGTATCTCGGACCTGCCTGGTGTGTTCCTTGTTCTTCATGATGCTCTCTGCGCTTTTAACGGACCTCTGAGACTATCACAGTGCAGGTGTATTTATACGGAGACTTGATTACACACAGGTGGATTGTATTTATCATCATTAGTCATTTAGGTCAACATTGGATCATTCAGAGATCCTCACTGAACTTCTGGAGAGAGTTTGCTGCACTGAAAGTAAAGGGGCTGAATAATTTTGCACGCCCAATTTTTCAGTTTTCTAATTTAGTTGCTAAGTTGTTTTCATTGCAAGTTAAAGCATACTGTTAGCTAGCTAGCTAACGTTAGCTGGTTGGCTTGCTAGCTAACGTTATGTGTGTGATCTTTGTAGTAATATTATTTGTATCTCAGAAATACATTTGCATTGCTAGTTATAGCTTAATGTTAGCTAGCTAGCTAACATTGAACCTAGTTGGTTAGCTTTAGCTACTTGCAGATTCATGCATGGTGCATGGTAGTATGAGTTGGGATTAGCTAGCTAACTACATGTCTAAACAAAATACTCCACTATGCAAGTAACAATTTTACTGTAGCGTTTACACCTTCTGCATCCTGTGCATGTGACAAATAAACTTGTATTTTATTTTATACAGTGTGTTTACTAGAGACGGTAATGGGAAGAACAACATTACTTGCACCAAAATCAGATTAGGATATCGGCCAAGAACGAGATAAAGTATATTTCGACTACTATTTTTTGCTACTACTTTCCCCACTTTTAGTCTTAATATCTTTGGTTGCTTACAACACTACCATATTCACTCTGTTTAGCACATGGCCTCACATGTGAATCCTTAAAGAGATGGGTGGGTCTAAGGCTTAAGAGGTTAAGAGGGTGTGAACAATGCTGAATGGGTGTAGACATCAAGAGCTCTGTACCAAAACATTCACTGGCCATTTTCTCAAAAGTGGGGATTCAACTTCATGAACTTTCAAAGCAGAATTACTTTCCTACTGTTCCTCAACTGCATTGTATGATATACCACGTTTTCTAGCGCTGAAAAAAACCCATCTCAAATGTGCTAAATAGTACTGAATCCTGGGTGTTGGTTACAATTCTGTGAGATCAAGTAAAGACTTGCGAGGTGTGATCAACTGGTAAATATTAATTGAGCTATTCCAAAGACAAAGGACTGTAATAATATCATATCCAGGGTTACAATAAAATATTAACTTAAATACCATTTTCTACTGCATGTGAAAAGTGCAGATCTCAAGACTCTTGATGACTTAAAAATAATGTATGTTATGAAAAACAATAAATACAGTTCTGTATTGACAATAGGTGTTGTCTCATCCTCTTTCTAACGTTCACCTTTTTTCTTTAACACTCTTAGCCTACTATGATAACAATGAGTCAACTTTTGACTCAGGAAGTTGCACAGGTCCATTGGCTCCCTGGAGAAACTAAATATCTACACCTGAAAGACAAACAACATCTGTTTACTCCCAGCAAACAATCTCTGGTGAAGCTGTGGTGGAAATACCACACACAGGATATACAAGCAGTGGGTTTTTAAAGTGTCTATCACACTGGGATTAACAGGTTAAGAAACAGAAATACCTTATTTACATAAGTATTCAGACCCTTTGCTATGAAACTCGAAATTGAGCTCAGGTGCATCCATCCTGATTCCATTGACCATCCTTGAGATGTTTCTACAATTTGATTGGAGTCCACCTGTGGTAAATTCAATTGATTGTACATGATATGGAAAGGCACGCACCTGTCTATATAAGGTCCCACTGTTGACAGTACATGTCAGAGCAAAAACCAAGCCATGAGGTTTAAGGAATTGTCCATAGAGCTCTGATACAGGATTGTTTCGAGATGCAGAATTGGGGAAGGGTACCAAAACATTTCTGCAGCATTAAAGGTCCCCAAGAACACAGTGGCCTCCATCAATCTTAAATGGAAGAAGTTTAGAACCACCAAGATGCTTCCTAGCGTTGGCCACCCGGCCAAACTGAGCAACTGGGAGAGAAGGGCCTTGTTCAGGGAGGTGACCAAGAACCCGATGGTCACTCTGACAGAGCTCCAGAGTTCCTCTGTGGAGATGGGAGAACCTTCCAGAAGGACAACCATCTCTGCAGCACTCCACCAATCAGGCCTTTATGTTAGAGTGGCTAGACGGAAGCCACTCCTCAGTAAAAAGCACATGACAGCCCGCTTGGAATTTGCCAAGAGGCACCTAAAGGACTCTCAGACCATAAGAAACCAGATCCTCTGATCTGATGAAACCAAGATTGAACTCTTAGGCCTGAAAGCCAAGTGTCCCGTCTGGAGAAAGCAAGGCAGCGCCCATCACCTGGCCAATACCATCCCTACGGTGAAGAATGGTGGTGGCAGCATCATGCTGTGGGGATGTTTTTCAGCGGCAGGGACTGGGAGACTAGTCAGGATCGAGGGAAAGATGAGTGGAGCAAAGTACAGAAAGATCCTTGATGATAACCTGCTCCAGAGCACTCAGGACCTCAGACGTTCCAACAGAACAACGACCCTAAGCACACAGCCAAGACAATGCAGGCATGGCTTCCAAACAAGTCTCTGAATGTCCTTGAGGGGCCCAGCCAGAGCCCGGACTTGAACCCGATCAAACATCTCTGAAGAAACCTGAAAATAGCTGTGCAGGGACGCTCCCCATCAACATTCCAGAGCTTGAGAGGATCTGCAGAGAAGAATGGGAGAAACTCCCCCAAATACAGGTGTGCCAAGCTTGTAGTGTCATACCCAAGAAGACTTGAGGCTGTAGTCGCTGCCAAAGGAGGTTCAACAAAGTACTGAGTAAAGAGTCTGAATACTTTTGTTTTTTTTATTTGCAAAAACTTTAAAAACCTGTATTGCTTTGTCATTATGGGGTACTGTGTGTAGATTGACAAGGGATGGAAAACAATTGAATCCAATTATAGAATAGGTCTGTAACGTAACCAGATGTAGAAAAAAATAAAGGGGTCTGAATACTTTCCGAATGCACTGTATGCCCATCTCTTACATCCATTTTTCATCTAAATGGATGATATTTGGATGAAACCAGTTCAAAGTAGGGTGACCCAAGTATGAAAAATGACTGTATCTGGTACATTGATCAAGTTTGATCGGAATGTGTCAAACACTTGGATTCAGGAGGCAGGCATTATCAAGGATATACTTCCAGCTTCATGCAACATCCGTTGTCTTTCCACTATCATCAAGCTTGGTTGAGAGAATGCCAAGAATGTGCAAAGCTGTCATCAATGCAAAGGGTGGCTACTTTGAAGAATCTAAAATATATTTTGATTTGTTTAACACTTTTGGTTACTACATGATTCTATATGTGTTATTTCATAGTTTTGATGTCTTCACTATTATTGTACAATATGGAAAATAGTAAAATAAAGAAAAAAAATTGTAGGTGTGTACAAACTTTTGACTGGTAATGTACATACAAAAACATAGATATTGAAACAAAAAATGTAGAAAATCTATCTGCAATAGAGCATGCTGAGAAATATGATAATGATGGGTGTGGTTTTGGTTTAACACTGGTTATTAACACCAACACTGGGGTTATTTTACACAAATGGGTGTTCATTTAACACCTGAATCAACACTAGAAATGGTACACTGAAACATCAACACTGGGTAACACTGGCCAAATTGGTGTGCAGGCATCATAGAGGCGGATGTGGATAAAAAGGACAAATGATAAATCCCCCAGGGTTCTGGTTTGCACTGAATCACCACAGTGTGAATAAGTGCAGCTTTGTTTCATTGACATCCTGCCTCTCTGGATCTAACTGCAGCCATGACAGGAAGAATACACAATGTCAAGGCCCCGGCTCTGATTTATGGAACTGCAGAGTTCAGGCGGCACCGACCCCAAGGTGCTGCTGGGAGATAAAATCCTGCATGGACCAATGGACATCACGGACGACCATCTCCACACTCCCCTCTCTGCTAGTCGAACCGCAAGCTTCACCTCCAAGGCCAAAACATCATATACCTTCTGTAGCTCAGTTGGTAGAGCATGGCGCTTGTAACGCCAGGGTAGTGGGTTCGATCCCCGGGACCACCCATACGTAGAATGTATGCACACATGACTGTAAGTCGCTTTGGATAAAAGCGTCTGCTAAATGGCATATATTATTATTATTATTATATAATGCCATAGCTAGCTGCGACACACCACCCTTTCACACCCCTAACCAACTAGCAACCACACACCTGATCTGTTAGGTTTAACAAAGCTGTAAATGTCATGAAACAATACTGATGAATTCACTTATTAAAACATTTCAAAATAGTTTTTTTCCCCCTGATTATATAAAGTGGACAACATAGACTAATACTAGCTCATCCTTCTTACAAAAGGTAAACTTAGCAAGGTAAACAAAGAGCAAATCAAATAATTAGTCCACTTTAATATAGATAAAATTACACGTTACTAATATCCACAATGCCTCTACCTAAAATAATTAGCCTATCTCAAAGCATTTAGGCAGCATTTGGGAATTTGTAGCAGGAGCACCTAAACTTGCCTCAGCATGGTTCAGTGTGAGATCACAGTCAGAGCCCTATCAGAGCCCTATATTAAACTGCAGCCCATTGTAAGTGTGTATTATGCTGGGCCTCTACCCCACTGAGCCCCCTCTGCAGTGCAGTGGCTCTCAATGGCTCTCCCAGCATGGGCTCCTCTTTTCTCCTCTCTTCTCCTGCAGCAGGGGAGTCAGATGCCCACGCTCATCCATCATGTTACCAGGCATACAGCCTGCCCGCCCCACCTTTATGACAACACGCAGCGAAAACAACCATATTGGCTTTACTTAACAACATTAGCCATGAACACAGATTGACAGCAACTCCCCACAGCCTCCTACATCAAATAATACAGAGCAAATAGCATTCAATACAGCCTGTCATCCAGGGAATTAGAGATTCAAAAACAATTTTAAAGTAATAAGTGAAAGCCACTGAATAGAATGAAAATGCAAATGTGGGCTGAGGACTCGCATGTTTCAAAACAACACAAACCTCCTGCCTGGCTTTTTTAAACACACACAGTACATTAGGGGCATCGCACTGTTGTGAAAAAAAAATTGTTTATCCTCTGTGGTCCCTCTAATATCTTACAAGAGGGTTGTTTTTTTTCCTAGAAGCGCTAATTTAGTTTTACGGTTGATTTGGTTACATGAATGATAATTACACCAACAACACAGAGATTTAATCAGCTATTCCATATGCGGCCTAGTCAATGCTTCAGTCTGCACTCCTACAGAGTGATGGTTCTGAGTATTTAGTATTTTATTTGCATCCCCATTATCTGTTGACAAGGCAGCAGCTACACTTCCTGGGTGACAAAACGGGGTAAAAACATGACATCAAACAAAACATTGTGCATTATACAAATTTACACTGCTCCATTATTACATTACAATGCTAAGAATAATGTGTGGGTGTATGTTTTAGAGAGAGAGAGAGAGAGAGAGAGAGAGAGAGAGAGAGAGAGAGAGAGAGAGAGAGAGAGAGAGTGTGTGTGTTTCTCTGAAATGCCCTATATGGATTAGCCATGCAATCCATGCTTCCAGCAGGTTGCACAGCCAACTTGTTTGCATGCTTTGCCAAAGGGCCCTATCATGCGGAATAGGTGGTTGGAGTTCGTTGGTCCCCAGTGGTGGTGAGTATACTTGTAGCGAGACCATAGACTGCTGGTTATGTATTTGGTGGTGTATATTTTGATAATCTTTATCACTATGATCGGTAGCTACACCAACTAGCTTGCTAGCTAACCTAACCTCCAGCCTCACCTCTTGCCTGCTCACCAACAGTCGGGGAGAACAGAATTAGGTGGGTTTAGTCTGACCTGTTCAACATAGTATGTTTGTGTGTTAGACATCACCTATCCCTAACTGCCATTGGTAATAGACCAGTGACTGAATGTGTTCACAGATGCATGAGATGCAGAGAGGCATGGCACTCAATACATCTACTCAACACATCTACAATGAGGTGAATACTAATAATACAGTACAGAACACATGCCCAGTAATACAACACCCTTTTAAATTCCATGTGTCACTGATGAACTCTGCCTCAAATCTGCCTACTTCTACAGATGTACTGGAGATGCTTTTGCCAGACGGCAGACTCAGTCATTTGATGGGGAGACCATAATTGGGTAGGTTTTATCTGACCTGTTCAAACTTCCACACCTGTTTGTGTGTCAGATATTACCTATCCTAACTGCCATTGGTAATAGAACAGTGACTACATGTGTACACTACCGTTCAAACGTTTGGGGCCACTTAGAAATGTCCTTGTTTTTGAAAGAAACTGACGATCTCATACAACGCTGTGTACTACTCCCTTCACTAACCAGAATAGAAAGAGGAGTGGGAGGCCCCGGTGCACATCTGAGCAAGAGGACAAGTACATTAGAGTGTCTAGTTTGAGAAACAGACGCCTCTCAAGTCCTCAACTGGCAGCTTCATTAAATAGTACCCGCAAAACACCAGTCGCAACGTCAACAGTGAAGAGGCAACTCCGGGATGCGGGCCTTCTAGGCAGAGTTGCAAGGAAAAAGCCATATCTCAGACTTGTCAATAAAAAGAAAAGATGAAGATGTGCAAAATAACACAGACACTGGACAGAGGAACTCTGCCTAGAAGGCCAGCATCCCGGAGTACGAGATCTTCAGTTTCTTGGCAATTTCTCACATGGAATAGCCTTAATTTTTCAGAACAAGAATAGACTGACAAGTTTCAGAAGAAAGTTATTTGTTTCTGGCCATGTTGTGCCGGTAATAGAACTCACAAATGCTGATGCTCCAGATACTCAACTTGTCTAAAGAAGAACAGTTTTATTGCTTCTTTAATGAGAACAACAGTTTTCAGCTGTGCTAACATAATTGCAAAAGGGTTTTCTAATTATCAATTAGCCTTTTAAAATGATACACTTGGAGTAGCTAACACAACGTGCCATTGGAACACTGTACGCCTCTGTACACCTATGTAGATATTGATATTGTAGCCGTTTCCAGCTACAATAGTAATCTACAACATTAACAATGTCTACACTGTATTTCTGATCAATTTGATGTTATTTTAAATGGTCAAAAAATGTGTTTTTCTTTCAAAAAGTAGGGCATTTCTAAGTGAACCCAAACTTTTGAGCGGTAGTGTATGTGTTCACAGAAACATGTATGGAGACTTGTAAGATGATGTGATGAAGTCCAGACTGACAGACAGGCTTGATATTGATGTCCTATGGGGGAGCGGCTTCTATGGAGGAACTTTGAATGTCTTTGAACCTCCGAGTTGGTTTAACATTGAGCCAGCTAGCTAGCTAACACGCTTGTGTGTGCAGAGCAGCACTAGAATAAATACAAATGTCTTACCTTTTTGTAGTTAAATAAATCGAACATGAAATGTGATAACTACAGTATCCTTAACTAGCACTGAAAAGGTAAATCCATTCTTCTCTAATTAAAACAACTCTCCCTAATTTCGGAATTACGCCTGTAACGTCATCAGTAGGCTACAGTAACCTATGCTTCAGAGGGGAGGGGCAGTTAGCCTACACACACACACACACACACACACACACACACACACACACACACACACACACACACACACACACACACACACACACACACACACACACACACACACACACACACACACACACACACACACACACACACCCATTGGCAAAGATTTCCAGCTGGCAGGCAGACGCTAGAATATATATATATATATATATATATATATATATATGCCATAAGTTGCTTAGTGACAGTGAGGGCTTTGCATAGGCGCTTTGTTGTAATTTTTGATCATTTCAAGTCATCAGTTTCAAGTCAAAGTTGTGTACCGAGTCTTGAGGCTCTAAGTCCAAGTCAAGTTTCCAAGTCGAGTCTCAAGTCATCAAATGTGTCTCGAGTCCACACCTCTGCTAATCTTGCCAATGAAAAAGTCATTAAAGTAGTTGAGTTTAGCACTTAATAGCCAGCCATGATGAATCTGTGTTTAGATGATAATGCACTGAAGGCCTAGATACCCACTTCAAAGTGAAGGGTAAGCATATGAAGAACTGAAACACTTTACCTAACCATCTCTAGCTCTTCAACAGAATCTCCAGACAGTGAACAACAATAGTGTAGCCTAACTCAACACTCTAAATGATAACTATCAGCATGCCCCCCCAATTGGGTATAAGTTTACAGATATAACATCATGAGAACAATTTACACGGTAATTAGCCACAATGAACAAACAGTGCAGCAAGAAGGAGGTCATTTACTGATTGAATTGCCCACATACTGTAAATAGAAACAAAAGCAGCATCAAAGTGGTACCACGATGCTGCTTAGTAGCTCCTTGATGTTTAATAAATAGAGAAAAATGTGTGCTCCCAGGCCGCTAGTTGGCATAATGAATGATTCTACGTCTAAATGCTGGCGTTAAACCATTGGTGCTGTGATTGCACTCAGTCCTTCTACTATCTGGACACCAACGAGTTACAACAACAGACCGGCGACTGCTCACACACTGCGAGGGAGCCAACACCAGGCCCCCTTTTTAAACAATAACCTAATTGCAACATTTATAACCCCAAATCTGGAATTTAATTTAGTCCAACTTAAGGCTGCGCTGGCATGAAAATACTATTTGATTAGAACAGCAGTTGTTGCATTTGTGGCGCAGCAGATTGCAGAGCATCTCTATCCGGTGTGCAATCTGTATTCATTACGCTGTGAAAAGGATGATCCATGTCCTGACTCTGCACTGATAATTTCATGCAGATGCACAGGGCTCCAAATGGCCCCAGTGCTTCCTTTACAACGGCTATGCTAAGCTCCTCTCTGCCGCCTCACATGCTGGGCTCAGCAGTGCTGCTCAGACAATTTCAACCTTTTAGGCCTCATAGGCACATCCTCACCACCCATGGCAGGGAGTATCAAAAAGGTTCAGACATTAAAAGTTAAACCGTGAGATATTTTGCGATTTTAATGTAGGATTTAATGACTGGATTTGGCAGTGATTCACAGCGTTACTCTGTTGATATCCATACAGTGCACAGACGCTGTCACGCCCTGGCCATAGAGAGGTTTGTATATTCTCTATTTTGGTTAGGCCAGGGTGTGACTAGGGTGGGCATTCTAGTTTCTTTATTTCTACGTTGGTGTGGTTCCTAATCAGAGGCAGCTGTTTTGGTCCATGCATTCCGACAAGAGCCGTGACAGAACTACCCACCACCAAAGGACCAAGCAGCGTGGCCAGGAGGAGCAGGGATCCTGGGCCTGGGAGAAGAGTGAGTGGAAGACCTCATGGACATGGGAGAAGGTTATGGCAGGGGACAAGACCCAGGCGTAAACAGCAAGGGAGGAACGGTGGCGATACCAGGAGTCATGGCAACGAGGCACGCACGAGAGACAGCCCCCCCAAAAGATTGTGGGGGGCCACACGGGGAGAGTGGCAGAGTCAGGGTTCAGACCTGAGCCAACTCCTCGTGCTTACCATGGGGAGCGAGTGACCGGTCAAGCACCATGCTATGCGGTTCTGCGTACCATTCCTTCAGTGCGCATCCACAGCCCGGTGCGCTCTGTGCAAACCCCCTGCAGTGGCCGTGCTAGAGTGGGCATTCAGCCAGGACGGATTGTGCCGGCTCAGCATTCCTGGCCTCCGGTGCGCCTCTTCGGCCCAGGTTATCCTGTAACAGCTCTACACACGGTGTCCCCGGTTCACCAGCAAAGCCCAGTAAGACCTGTTCCAGCTCCTCGCACTTGCCGGGCCACGTAGGAAGCCTCCAGTGATGATATATGGCCCAAGGTATCCAGCCAGGACGAGTTGTGCCAGCTCTGCGCTCCAGACCTCCGGTGCACCTCCACGGTCCAGTGTGTCCTGCACTGGCTCTATGCACTATGCCCCCAGTGCGTCCTGTGCCAGCTCTCCACACTCACCGAGCTAGAGTGGGTATCCAGCCAGGACATGTTGTGGCAGCTCCACTCACTAGGCTGCCAGTACGTCTCCTCAGTCCGGTGAGACCTGCTCCAGCTCCACGTAGGAAGCCTCCAGTGATGATAAATGGCCCGAAGTCTCCAGTGATGATCCATGGCATAGAGCCTCCAGTGATGATCCATGGCACGGAGCCTCCAGTGGTGATCCATGGCACAGAGCCTCCAGTGATGATCCATGGCACGGAGCCTCCAGTGGTGATCCATGGCACAGAGCCTCCAGTGACGATCCATGGCACAGAGCCAGCAGCGAAGGTCCCCAGTCCGGAACCTGCAGCGACAGTCCGCAGGCCGGAGCCTGCACCGAAGGTCCCCAGTTCGGAGCCTGCAGCGATGATCCCCAGTTCGGAGCCTGCAGCGACGGTCCCCAGTTCGGAGCCTGCAGCGACGGTCCCCAGTTCGGAGCCTGCAGCGACGGTCCCCAGCTCGGAGCCTGCAGCGACGGTCCCCAGTTCGGAGCCTGCAGCGACGGTCCCCAGCTCGGAGCTTGCAGCGACGGTCCCCAGCTCGGAGCTTGCAGCGACGGTCCCCAGTCCGGATCCTCCAGCGATGATCTGCAGCTCGGTTCCTCCAGTGAAGGTCCATGCACCAGGGCCGCCACAAAAGTGGAGGAATCTGCGGACGGAGGGGGGTCTACGTCCCGCACCAGAGCCGCTGCCGTGAAGGGATGCCCACCCGGACCCTCCCCTTTAGACTCAGGTTTTGCGGCCGGAGTGCGCACCTTTGGGAGGGTACTGTCACGTCCTGGCCATAGAGAGGTTTTTATTCTCTATTTTGGTGAGGCCAGGGAGTGACTAGGGTGGGCATTCTAGTTTCTTTATTTCTATGTTGGTGTGGTTCCTAATCAGAGGCAGCTGTCTATCGTTGTCTCTGATTGGGGATCATATATAAGTTGTCCTTTTTCGTTTGGGTTTTGTGGGTAGTTATTTTCTCTTTAGTGTCTGCACCTGACAGAACTGTTTTTTTCGTTTTTTTTCTCTTTGTTATTTGTTCGAGTGTTTTTTGATTAATAAAACATCATGAACACTTACCACGCTGCATTTTGGTCCATGCATTCCGACAAGAGCTGTGACAGACGCGTACATTCCTGATGAACACAGGACACAGAGATGGAGTTCTATACTGTCAAATCCAAAATAAGATTGTTTAACTGTTAATGAACAATCCATAGTAATACTGTAAATACTGAGATCAATTATGTTATAGTGATCTGATTTCAAACACTGTATAGAAACAGAAGCATGCCTATTGCTAAATTGGCTTTATTCTACTGTCTGTTCTGTTGAAAAACATAACTCCTATCAGAATGGATTTTACTAGGAGGCTTTGACTGAATAAAGCTATAAAATAAAGCTACACATTCTGATGAGTCTTCATCAGAAGATAACCCATGGAAACATATTTAGCCATAATTAGAAAATCCAGTGTGTGCCCTCATATCCTTTTGTCTATGTCATTATGTCATTATCAGTCTTGACAAAGAATAAGATCCATTAGTTCCCCTTGGAGAGGAAGGTTACTTGATATCATGATAACTCTGAGTGGACTGGTTAATAACTTGTAGGCCTAGCTATGTCTTTCAAAATCACAATTTCCTCTTACTATGTCTCTACTAAGGTTTAAACCTATAATCCAACATGTTATATCAGGTGTAGGCCTATTTGTTCCCAAATCCCACTTTGCTGAATAATCCCTTTGGTAGACTATAAAAGCACACTCCTCTTCAATAGTGACTGGGAGAAAAACCTTGAAAGCATTCCCCACAGCAGAGCAGAGGCACAAGAAATATAAATGGCTATGCTGTTCCCAAAGCAAATGAAGAAGGGAAAAGCCAAAGAATAAAAAACAGGGACTATGCCTTTGCAGTCTTTTTAGCATTGCAGAGTAAACAGAGGATGAGACCTGTTGCTGAGTGGGGGTGCCAGTGTGGGGAGACCTGATAAACTGCTTGTCTAATCCAGGAGCACAACGCCGTAAACCTTCCCGCAGGCGGGCCCCACATCGAGCTGCCGCCGGCCATGATTACACTCATCTGCCAGTATTCATGGGGGAGCCAGCCATCCCCATCAGCAGTGAAGGACATCAGGCAACAGAGGATAGGAGGGGTTAAACAGCCACATCCAGACATGGACCAAGGCTTCCTTTCTCAGGGTGTCAAACCTATCATCACAGATTTTTTTTAAACTAATATGCAGCATTCAAGTGGTCCAGGAGCCCGGCTCTGGCAAGCACTGATATTACACAGCACAACAACCATAAGGCTTCCCAGAAAAGCCTCTGTTTCAAGTTTCAAGATCACATGCACAAGTACTGTCAAATCAAATGTTATTTGTCACATGCGCCGAATATAACAGATGTAGGTAGACCTTACTGTGAAATGCTTACTTACAAGCCCTTAACCAACAATGCAGAACTTTTGAAAGAGTAAGTAAAAAAATATTTGATAAAAAAATGAAAAAAAAAATGAACGAAAGTAAGAAAAAAAGTAACCCAATAAAATAACAATAACGAATCTATATACATGGGGTACCGGTACAGAGTCAGTGTGTGGGGGTAGAGGTTTGCCAAGATAATTGAGGTAATATGTACATGTAGGTAGGGGTAAAGTGAATATGCATAGATAATAAACAGTGAGTAGCAGCAGCGTAAAAAAGGTGTTCAATGCAAATAGCCTGGGTAGCCATTCGATTCATCGTTTAGCAGTCTAATGGCTTGGGGGTAGAAGCTTTTTGGATCGAGACTTGGTGCTCCAGTACCGCTTGCCCTGCGGTAGCAGAAAGAACATTCTATGGCTAGGTTGGCTGGAATCTTTGACAATTTTTAGGGCCTTCCTCTGACACCGCCTGGTATAGAGGTCCTAGATGGCAGAAAGCTTGGCCCCAGTGATATACTGGGCCGTATGCACTACCCTCAGTGAAATGCCTTTCTTGCAAGCTGTTCTATTTGTGGGTGAGGGAAATACACTAAGTATACCAAATATTAGGAACACCTTACTAATATTATTTGTAGTATTGCCCTCAGAACAGCCTCAAGTCGTTGGGGCATGGACTCTACAAGGTGTCGAAAGTGTTCCACAGGGATCCTGGCCCATGTTGACTCCAATGCTTCCCACAGTTGTGTCAAGGTGGCTGGATGTCCTTTGGGTGGTGGACCATTCTTGATACACACAGGAAACTGTTGAACGTGAAAAACCCAGCAGCGTTGCAGTTCTTGACACAAACAGGTGTGCATGGCACCAACTACCATACCCCGATCAAAGGCACTTCAACATTTTGTCTTGCCCATTCACCCTCTGAATGGCACACATACCTAATCCATGTCTCAGTTGTCTCGAGGCTTAAAAAATCCTTCTTTAACCCGTCTCCTCCCTTTCATCTTCACTGATTGAAGTGCATTTAACAACTGACATCAATAAGGGACCATAGCTTTCACCTGGATTCATCTGGTCAGTCTCTGACATGGAAAGAGCAGGTGTTCTTAATGTTTTGTATACTCAGTGTGTATGTATGTATGTATATATTATATATAAACAGGCAAATTCTCATAACTAGATTTCCCTCCCTCCCTCCTCGGTGAAAAAAAAGGGACTCTAAACTACTGAGCCTTTCTTTCGTCTCCACAATACACTGCAGAAAGATGTCCAAACATTCACATCTCTTAAACTAATGTGCAAATGTACATTTCACCTTCTATTCAGAATATAGCAAAGTGCAGAGGAAATATGATAACCTTTTAAGCCATTAAAAAAATATTCATCAATCTGAGAAAGCTATGGCTTAAGTTGTTATACTCGGTCACGACCGAGTGATCTAATAGCTCCTATCAGCATGACATTGCACAAAATAAGTCAGTCACCTGAGATGAAATGTCCTTTAATCTTGTACTGTATGTGCCATATACTGTATATCATGTTAGATTACATAACATCATCATCAATAAATGTCAATATAAAAAGTCTGTTTTGGAGTAAAACAGGAGAAATTGTTGTCCTTCAGGAATTCAAGATACCTCACATTCTGACTAAATGATTTATCTTTTTCCCAGTGGCGTGTATTCATGGATGCCAAGGGAACCCAGGCTTCCCCAAAAAATTATCTCTGTTTCATCATTTTCCTTCAATTTGCAAGAGGCTGAATGTATTGTATCTTACCGGCACCCCTCTGTCTCAGTATGTGTAGGCCTATCTGATACTGTCTGGTCAAAAACAGTATGACACTGTTGCCAAAGCGTAATGAATTTGTTGCCAGCAGCACAGTTACAGTCGCTAACGCTCTGGATAACATGAAAACAGGCTACCCAGCTCTGCTAGGGTGAGTAAAATGGTCAGAGTGAGGTGTTCTCTCATTTGTGTCTGGAAGTAGCTAGCAAGCTAGCCAATGTTACAAACAGACAATCTGACCATGCTCTGAATTTACAAACGCCCAGAGCGGACTCTGAATACACCCTAAAAGTAGTTAGTTTGCATATCATTAATATACTGGCAAGTGCGATATATTAGTACCCAACTAACATTAGGTAGCTAGCAAACATACCGGTAGATACTGCTGTAATGTTATGATATGCGGTTCATAAGGATAGCATAGCTCACAAATTGTTAGCTAACAATGTGAAACGTAACTTTTTTGAAAAGTCCTTACTTTATTACACTGTTATTATTTTGTCGTATGTAGTACGACATCCAGGTACTTTTTTTTTGTTGGCATACTAACTATATCCATACTATGTCCAATAAGCATACTACATACTCAATTTACATCACAATAGTATGTGCGGTTAGTATGAGTATTCAAACATAGCTTATGACTTGGGTGGCTGGAGTCAATTTTTAGGACCTTCCTCTGACACCGTCTGGTATAGAGGTCCTGGATGGCTGGGCCGGACCCACTACCCTCTGTAGCGCCTTGCGGTCGGGTGCTGAGCAGTTGCTATACCAAGCCTTTATGCAGCCAGTCAAGATGATCTCAATGGTGCAGCTGTAGAACTTTTTGAGGATCGACCCGCTCTACCACAGCAATCGGAGGTGCAGTTAACTCTAATGAACTTATCCTCTGCAGCAGAGGTAACTCTGGGTCTTCCTTTCCTGTGACGGTCCTCATGAGAGCCAGTTTCATCATTGCGCTTGATGGTTTTTGCGACTGCACTTGAAAAAACTGTCATAGTTCTTGAAATGTTCCGTATTGACTGACCTTCATGTCTTAAAGTAATGATGGACTTTCATTTCTCTTTGTTTATTTTAGCTGTTCTTGCCATAATATGGACTTGGTCTTTTACCAAATAGGGCAATCTTCTGTATACCACCCTTAACTTGTCACAATACAACTGATTGGCTCAAACACATTATGAAGGAAAGAAATTCCACAAATTAACTTTTAAAAAGCAACACCTGTTAATTGAAATGCATTCCATTCTCTCAACATCTGAAGCAAGTTGAGAGAATGCCAAAAGTGTGCAAAGTTGTCATCAAGGCAAAGGGTGGCTACTTTGAAGAATCTCAAATATAAAATATATTTTGATTTGTTTTACACTTTTTTTATGGCACATGAGACACCTGTCTTTTTCGCGCCCATCTCGGTGAATGAATCCATTGCAGAGGCTAAAGTGCACAATGTACCTCTCTCTCCAAAATGACCTCTCTCCCGCCAAATTGTGCACATTCATTGTTTCATAACTTCATTGTGTGAATTGTTTGCTTTTGATTGTTAGTGTCTATCAATTCCCCATTACTTTTAACACCATTAGCACATTTACCATTAATTCCTATAATTTCTCATCTACAATGTTTGTTTGGTTACGATATTTTCTGTTAATCCATTCAATATATTTTTCCAGTCTTTATCCTTTCTCATCGTTAGAGTGGACACGTTGTTTGCAGAGCGTGCAACCTCTGCTACACTTATGAGAAACAGGCTTTGGTTTATTTGATTCCATTTACGAGTTTAGTCATTGTCTTTTGTTTGGAGCACTCCTGTCAATGTTGAGTAAAAACGTACACCTGAGTACGCATAGAAGTAGGCCTATAGGCTACCTGGCCTGCGCGCAAATGTAGGCATACTGTATAATCAAATCAAATCAAATAAAACTTTATTTGTCACATACACATGGTTAGCAGATGTTAGTGCGAGTGTAGCGAAATGCTTGTGCTTCTAGTTCCGACAATGCAGTAATAACCAACAAGTAATCTAGCTAATAATTCCAAAACTACTACCTTATAGACACAAGTGTAAGGGGATAAAGAATATGTACATAAGATATATGAATGAGTGATGGTACAGAGCGGCATAGGCAAGATACAGTAGATGGTATTGAGTGCAGTATATACATATGAGATGAGTATGTAAACAAAGTGGCATAGTTAAAGTGGCTAGTGATACATGTATTACATAAGGATGCAGTAGATGATATAGAGTACAGTGTATACGTATACATATGAGATGAATAATGTAAGGTATGTAAACATTATATTAGGTAGCATTGTTTAAAGTGGCTAGTGATATATTTTACATCATTTCCCATCAATTCCCATTATTAAAGTGGCTGGAGTTGAGTCCGTGTGTTGGCAGCAGCCACTCAATGTTAGTGGTGGCTGTTTAACAGTCTGATGGCCTTGAGATAGAAGCTGTTTTTCAGTCTCTCGGTCCCAGCTTTGATGCACCTGTACTGACCTCGCCTTCTGGATGATAGCGGGGTGAACAGGCAGTGGCTCGGGTGGTTGATGTCCTTGATGATCTTTATGGCCTTCCTGTAACATCGGGTGGTGTAGGTGTCCTGGAGGGCAGGTAGTTTGCCCCCGGTGATGCGTTGTGCAGACCTCACTACCCTCTGGAGAGCCTTACGGTTGAGGGCGGAGCAGTTGCCGTACCAGGCGGTGATACAGCCTGACAGGATGCTCTCGATTGTGCATCTGTAGAAGTTTGTGAGTGCTTTTGGTGACAAGCCGAATTTCTTAAGCCTCCTGAGGTTGAAGAGGACCTGCTGCGCCTTCTTCACCACGCTGTCTGTGTGGGTGGACCAATTCAGTTTGTCTGTGATGTGTACGCCGAGGAACTTAAAACTACTACCCTCTCCACTACTGTCCCATCGATGTGGATAGGGGGGTGTTCCCTCTGCTGTTTCCTGAAGTCCACAATCATCTCCTTAGTTTTGTTGACGTTGAGTGTGAGGTTATTTTCCTGACACCACACTCCGAGGGCCCTCACCTCCTCCCTGTAGGCCGTCTCGTCGTTGTTGGTAATCAAGCCTACCACTGTTGTGTCGTCCGCAAACTTGATGATTGAGTTGGAGGCGTGCGTGGCCACGCAGTCGTGGGTGAACAGGGAGTACAGGAGAGGGCTCAGAACGCACCCTTGTGGGGCCCCAGTGTTGAGGATCAGCGGGGAGGAGATGTTGTTGCCTACCCTCACCACCTGGGGGCGTCCCGTCAGGAAGTCCAGTACCCAGTTGCACAGGGCGGGGTCGAGACCCAGGGTCTCGAGCTTGATGACGAGCTTGGAGGGTACTATGGTGTTGAATGCCGAGCTGTAGTCGATGAACAGCATTCTCACATAGGTATTCCTCTTGTCCAGATGGGTTAGGGCAGTGTGCAGTGTGGTTGAGATAGCATCGTCTGTGGACCTATTTGGGCGGTAAGCAAATTGGAGTGGGTCTAGGGTGTCAGGTAGGGTGGAGGTGATATGGTCCTTGACTAGTCTCTCAAAGCACTTCATGATGACGGAAGTGAGTGCTACGGGGTCGGTAGTCGTTTAGCTCAGTTACCTTAGCTTTCTTGGGAACAGGACCAATGGTGGCCCTCTTGAAGCATGTGGGAACAACAGACTGGGATAGGGATTGATTGAATATGTCCATAACCACACCAGCCAGCTGGTCTGCGCATGCAGACCAGCAGATCCCTAAATGGAAATGTTCCCATTTAGGGTTCTGTCCTGAGCTCACTGGCGCTGGAAACTCTGAGGGCCCAGAATATGTTATCTTGCAAGTTTGCTAGCACGAGCTTAGCCCTGGACCCAAGTTAATAGTTGATACAATGTTTCAAGTTCATTGCAGACAGGCCATGCGTAACCAATGTGATTTATAGGATATTTATTTTTATCAGGATATTTTCTACCTGCAGACTGCAATGTTTTTGTTTGTTGGCTTTGTAAGCTATTTTACATAGTTGGCAATGGCAACAGAAGATTCTTTTTAGGTTTGCATCTAGATTTGGATAGAATTTTGATCAACCACATGAAAATGATTTTTAGATACGAAGACGTTATTATAAATTCATTGAAACTGTTCCACAGAAATGTGCATATGACAACCATAACTGTCACGCAGATTGGTAGAACTGGTAAGATAAATTGGCATTCCACATGTAATCTATTACCGGCAAATTCAGGAGAGTAATGGCCAAATCTGCAAAAGCCAGCAGGAGCGGGAGGAGGATGGTCGGGTCAAGTTAAGTTTTGTTTTTCTTCTGGATATCTTGATCTCTGGCTCCCTCTTGAGTTATTTGTGTCTTATTTCATCAAACAGTGCACTTAAAGAATCAGACATCTCGAATGCATACACTACATGACCAAAAATATGTGACACCTGCTTGTCGAACATCTCATTCCAAAATCATGGGCATTAAAATGGAAGTGGTCCCTCCTTTTGCTGCTATAACAGCCTCCAATCTTCTGGGAAGGCTTTCCATTAGATTTTGGAACATTGCTGCGGGGACTTGCTTCCATTCAGCCATTTGAGCATTAGTGTGGTCGGGCACTGAGGCCTGGCTTGCAGTTGGCATTCAAATTCATTCAAAAGGTGTTTGATGTGGTTGAGGTCAGGGCTCTGTGCAGGCCAGTTAAGTTCTTAGGGGCGGCAGGTGGCCTAGTGGTTAGAGCGTTGGGCCAGTTGCTGCTGAAAGGTTGCTGGATAGAATAGCCGAAAGGGATGTCCACATACTTTTGTTTATATCGTGGAGATAGATAATTTTATTAAAACACATAGTGTATGTCTATATATGGAAAAATACACATTTAAAAATGTTGACCAATTGATTGGTCTATAGATCAGACGACTTTCCGTCACCCAATATTTTTTGGGGGCAGGGATAGCCTTAGAATCAATAAATCTCCTCTACCCTCTGTTCTATGTGCAATCACTGGAAAATAAACTGGACTAGCTTTGTTCGAGACTATCCTATCAACAGGTACATTAAGAACTGAAATATACTATTCTTCTCTGAGTCAAGTTTGTTCACAGACTGTATGTAACACCAAGGAAACGTTTCACGATGAAATTGCCCCCAACTCCCAACTGTTCACTGTGTCCCCTAAATCAGGTAGGCACATTCCTTCATATGATATGGGAGTGCCCTGCCGTAAAATGCTTCTGGGGCAAAGTTCCCAACTCTTTTTGAAGTGCAAGAATGTAAATATTCAACGCTTTGCATATATTATGTTACTTAATGATGAAAGCCCCTTGAATCTCTCAATCAATCAGAGAAGATTACTAATGGTAGGCATCACTGCTGCAAAAAAAAATGTTGGCTCTAAGATGGCAACCACCTCCCTTTCTCCCATTTAACCAATGGATACAGTTACTACTGTATAAGAAGTTATAACATTAGAATTATTGACAGCGAGAATGAATGGTGCTAGTCAAAAAACAATTGAGGCCTGAGCAAAAATACTTCACTCTGTAAAGAACAATCTCAGCTAAAGCCCCACACATACAAACCAATTACATCTAGAAATGTAGACTTAAAAAAAAAAACTTATTTGCTTTCAGGCCCACGGGAAGGGGTGGTATGGGGACTGGGGGAGGGGTGATCTCTGGTCATTGCGGGGGAGGGTGGGGGTGATTGGGGGTGGGTCTCGTGGGATGGATGAGTGTGGAGTGTGGGAGGGGAACTAATGGCCAACCTCGATTGCTGGGTGGAATGGAAAGTGGTGGCAGGCATGGTTTCCAGGTGGGGAAGGGAGGATTCGGGCGGGTGGATGGGGACTGAGGGAGGGAACGTGTTGGGATCTTTGTATGCATTTCTTTGATAGTTTTTTGTACCTGTAAAAACTTAATAAAAAGTCGGTCACAAAAAAAGGATTACTCCTGGTCTGACAAACAGCGTTGTACCACAGCTGCCACACACTGCGGAAGGCCGACATCGGCGGATGCCGTAGATTGAGACGCAGCCCAGGCAAAATCCTGCAAGTCTCTAGCTTAATTAGACTGATTTTTATGAATAAAATGGTGATTCCGCAAAGACATCATCTCTAGGGCACAGCACATCACTGTTTCCAATGGTTAAAAACCAGATAGATTTTTCAGAGGTGAGAAAATGATGGCCAAGAATATTGAATAGTTTCCATGCTCTCTCAATTTGAAATATGAAAGAGATGTATTTGCTGTAACATGGCTGGCTTATTTACAAAAATAGCTGAAGTGGTATATAAAAAAAAGAGTATATCACAACCAATTCATCACTGACACACTATAAGTGTTCATCAATATGTAGACTATCGTCTTTGGTTAGGTGAAACTAACATGAAGGGCTAGGATTTAATAACTGGTTCAACAGAGTCAAAATGACTTGAATGATAACTCCAGTTCAGAGTGCTGCTATGCTTTGTCCAGTCGTTGCAACATAATTAACCAGCATCAGTCTCACCATACCAGAAGTAAAATAGGGTATGAGGTGAAGGTTTTGGGGTGAAGAAAAGAAAAGAAAAAGCTGGTGCAGCCAATTTCCACAAAGCTGCTAAACTGATTGAGGCCGACCAAATCTGTTTCACCAGCTTACGTTCTTTCAAAATGGTCATCTCGGTTCCAATATCACGGATTTTTAACTGTTTCCAATTTCCCTATTCTCGACTGAGAGTTGGCAGGCTTAGCTGGATAAAACACTCCAGCCCAGTTCCCTGTGAATGTACCGATATCTCTATGGCACAGCTTCCAGATAGCTCTATTTATTTACTCATTATTTTTATTTATATTTATATTTTTTAAGTAAACAGCCGATTCACAATTACATCTCTCTCTCACACACACACACACACACACACACACACACACACACACACACACACACACACACACACACACACACACACACACACACACACACACACACACACACACACACACACACACACACACACACACAGTGTTACAGTACACATAGGTATAACACACACCGTACTAAAGGACAATCACCAGTTCCCCTAACAACAACCTATTGTAGTAGATTCAATTCACACAGGTCCTTATTCTAAACGAAAATTGGAAAGACAGAAAAATATATTTCCAAGAGAAAGGACTGTGTGGCATCAACTGCTTTTTGTCACCTGTAGTTGTCGGTGTATGCAAGAGTAAGTGAGTGTAGGGTTTGTGTGGGCTTCTCACTATCCTTTCTTTCTCCTCTTTTTTTTGTTGCCAAAACAGCAAATATCCTGATGACGCAGGATGCCAGGCGGTATCTGGCCCTAGAATCGATCAGGCTCCTGGCAAAGGGCTTCCATTCATCCCTTGGCCATATAATTTGATTAGCGCTGACCACAGCACTGCAGGGAGATGGGGCTGATAGGGCCGGGCTGCAGGAAACAGCTTCAGCATCCCACATTTTCATGCACGCTTGCTCTCTCTCCCTCTCTCTTAGAATTGCTTTGTTTTCCCTATCCCTCTTTTCAGCATAGAACTACCCAGGCCTGTATACCTACATTAGATAGCAGGAATAGAATTCAGCTGCCGATTGTCTCCTTTTTAGTATGTTGTTTTCTCTCTCTGAACTACGTTGAAATGTTAGAATTCATGAAGCTCCAGGATTGATAAAACTAAGCAAATGCCCTTGGCATGTGACCACTGCTCTCAACCAATCCTAGAGCTCAACCCATGCAAGTGGCTAGTGCTTCTCAGTACTTTAAAAGGGAATCAGGTACAAACAAACAACTCTTCTGAAGGGCTGTGAAACAACAAAACTTCAATTCATTTTGAATCGTGGGCTACGTTTTTTTTTTTACTCAAAGTGTGCATAGACATTTTAATGAATACAGACAGGTTGTTAGCTATACCAGTTATAGAAAATAATCAAATAACATTTTAGTTTAGTGTATACTGCAGTATACAGTATTCATACAATCACCTACCTGTGTTTCCTGCACATTCTCGACTGTGAAGTTGAACCATACTCTGAAGCGAGGGTTACAGGTGTCCGGTCTGATGAAAAGGTCAAACTCAAATTCACTGATGCAGTCAACACGTCCAAGGTTACCTGGGAAAATAAAGATCACATTCAGACTATCAGGATTTATGTTGGGTTACCAACAGTTAGGCCTAACCAACACGTTAAAAAAAAGTATAGCCACCGTCCCAAGAATATTTAATTTCACATACTACATAAGCTTCCTGACATAAATCTGTATTTTTTTTTATTTCGAAAGGTTTTCACCAATTCACCTCCTAGGCATCTCCTAGACAGCTCAGGTGGCTAGAAACTTGGGATATATTTCCAAATGGAATAATAAAAATGCATATGATCAACTGATATCTGTTATAAACTGTGTAGATTTAATGTGTATATAATGTAGGTAGCCTAGCGGTTAAGAGCGTTGGCTCAGTAACCGAATGGTCACGAGTTCAAATCCCAGAGCTGACTAGGTGAAAAATCTGCCGATGTACCCTTGAGCAAGGTACTTAAAACGATTTGCTCCTGTAAGTTGCTCTGGATAAGAGTGTCTGCTAAATGACTAAAACGTAAACATAATCCGCACCCTAGTGACAATGGATGGGATGAAGAGAATGGAACTTAGCTACTGTTTAGGTGACAACTGGGACAGTTTGGAAGGTGGTAACTTCAAAATAAAATATAGATTAACAGCAAAGTTGCATCATCCACCGCTGTGTGATTTATATATTGCCATAAAAGCTTAGTCCATAGGCCCAGCTTGCCCACTGGCTCGCAGAGTAAACTCCCTAGGCAAGAGGACAACCTGCTCTACTCTGCGTCCCTTAGCCGGTCCATGTGGTGTGGAAGGAGTGTGGAAACGAACGACCACCTGGTGCCAGGTAGCACTGACCTAATTATTGACAGATGGGGTAACCACCACACCGTCAGAGCAGATCGCTCTCCTTCTGCCATCTGAGAGGGCTAATCCACCGCTTCCTGAAAATCCCTTCAACTCGTCTCAATGTCCACAGAAACAGCATCATCTGCCAACCCTCATAGGACACTGGATGATGCTCCTTCATGAGCTTTAAAATATATGCATTATTATTTGTGTGCAAGTACATCAAAGACCCCACTGGGAAAAAGGATAACAGAACCCCATATAATCTGGAAATCATTTTGGACTTGTGTTACAAATTGTATGTTTATTTTGTAACACATGATGCTGTATTTAAACTGTGAACAAAACATTAGGAACACTTACTCTTTCCATGACATAGACTGACCAGGTGAATCAAGGTGAAAGCTATGATCCCTTATTGATGTCACTTGTTAAATACACTTCGATCAATGTAGATGAAGGGTAGGGGACAGGTTAAATAAGTATTTTTAAGCCTTGAGACAATTGAGACATGTATTGTGTATGTGTGCCATGCACAGGGTGTATGGGCAAGACAAAATATTCAAATGCTTTTGAATGGGGTATGGTAGTAGTGTGTCAAGAACTGCTGGGTTTTTCATGAAGTTTCCCGTATGTTTCAAGCCAACTTGACACATCTGTGGGAAGCATTGGAGTCAACGTGGGCCAGCATCCCTGTGGAATGCTTTCGACACCTTGTAGACTCCATACCCTGACGAACTGAGGCTGTACTGAGGGCAAAGGGGGGTGCAACTAAATATTAGGAAGGTGTTCCTAATGTTTGTACACTCAGTGTACATGTCCGCCATTCTCTAACAGCTTCCCGGTTTTCAATTCCAACACATTGGTTGCAAAATAGAAATGCTCTCTGCAAAAATGTATATTGGCCTGTAGCTCTTGTGAACAATAGTAGGGCTGTAAGAATACAAATAGGATCAGACATAGTGAGATCCTTTTACAACTTATCAGACACCTGTGGTAAAGGTTGATAACTGACCTTTACAGTGTCCATTACATGAACGAACACTGTGTGTGTGCTTACGTGCATGTAGTTTATAAGGGAGTAAAATATCATCACAGCTATTTCAGTTATTGACGCACAACCTACTCCACATACTGCTACACTTGGTGGCGGCTGGGAGAAGACAAGTGAAACATACTGTACCACAAACCTAAGTCGCATCTGTATTACAATCCTTACATGAAATAACTTATTTTAAAACCACATACTGTACAGACTGACTGAGAAGTGGCAGGTGCTGGCAAAGCAATCCAGAGCCATTGACAACAGATAAAGCCAAGGGTTTGCTGAAACACCCACAGCTGCAGATAGCATGATGCGAATATGACAACCGCACCTGTTCCAACCAGATGTCCTGTATAATCTATCATCTTGAATACCAATGTCTTAGCCATTTATATGGTTTACACTACCAAATATTGGCTATTAGAGGACACAGATAAGTCTCTAAAGGTTGTTTCATATGTATGTGTGGATAACACAGCTACTGTTTTTGTTGACTGATTTATTTAGGCTACTTTCAGTATTCAAATTAATACAATGAAGGATTTATCAACATGTTTCTAAACTAGAGACAAGTAAACATGGATTAAACATAAACCCATAAGTGTGTTAAAAATATACTTCAAGAGATTGATGCTTTTCAATTGCATATGATTTCTGAAGAGCCCAACATTTTGCATGCAGTGCGCTTTTTATACATAAAATAACTAAGTCCATTGAATTGGGTAAATGGCTCCTCAGAGCACACGCCTGCATATATTTATGGAGCCACAACTAAATCGGAAGCTTGTATACACTAATGCGGCACCATAAATAGCATACAAAAATTCACTAACTTTCAGGCTCTCTCAGAAAGTTAGTGACAGAGTCCTCCACTCGTTTGGCCTTTCAGGACCATGGACAGCGGATGAGCACATAGCTGAGGAATTTCTTAGGCACTACTGCAACAAGAGGTTCAGAGGAATTCAGAGACTGAATGTCTTCATTGCGTGGTTGAGAGAGTCCGACCCAAAGTGCATTTACCCTACCACAAACTGGTGAGGTAGAGGTTACTAATCAGAAGAGTAACAGACAAACACAAAGTTGATCAACAACCTTTTAAAACACACTGCAGATGTCGTCGCAGGATACAAAATGGTATCTCTAATTCAAAGCACAGCAGCCATGCGCTGCTAGGTTATTGAGCTTGATGCTTAAAGACCTGACGTGAGGGATAGCACAGGCCTCAAGGTTAGAATTGCATGTTCAGCTTGTGAAGCAAGGATATGACACAGGATTGATTTCAGTTTTAATTTTATGGTGGCTAACTCCAGATTCCATCGCTGCAGTCCTTTAATAAATTCCCTATCATTCAGTATTTAAAAAACATAAATGGCAAATAAATCTTCAAAAGTCTTAAAACGTAAAAATACCATTAGGAAAAAAATCTATTCTTGATAGCCTTCATATTGGTAGCCTATGCACGACTACTTGGAACAGTGAGAATACTTATCCAAAGTAATTTGACTAATTTGCACAAAGATGCAGTCAAACAATAGTGTAACTAGTATACACCTGAGGAAAGACAAAGATAAAAGAGGGAGGGAGCAAGCATCAGAGAAAAACATCAGTTCTCTTTAAGAGATTAGAGTTAATACTGCATAATTCCTCTGGAGACTTGTGTGTCTACATTCGTACTCAGTGGAGAGTCTTCATAAGTTATGTTCCATATCAATCATCAACCACTGGGAGAAACATATGCAGCACTTACTATTTAATCAATTGGGTTTCAACAAACTTTAAGAACCCACCCAGTGGGCTGAGTACTGAAGACTTTGCTGTTCTGGACAATCAGTTTAAACATGACAGGTTCTCCTTAAGGACTCTGTAGTTCATACAAAACTCTCTCCCTCTTTTTCTCTAGTCTCAATGTATTTATTTTCTTAATTAAAAGATTGGGGGTAATGTTGAACCATCAGAAATGTATACCGGGGGTGTATTCATTAGTCGGATTCCGTAGCAAAATGTTTTGCCCGAGGCAAAACATTTAGCAACATAAACAGTTTACTCCAAACACACTTCAACATGACATAAAATCTGTTGGGTTCTTATACGAAAGTTGTTTAATTGTATGTTTTCCACATGTTACCATCCATCTGAATAGTATGCAAAGTGTTTAGCACAAGCTAAAATTCTTCCATGAACTAAAATGGATAGAAGTCTGCAGAGGACCTTTCAGCAAATTCAAGCCGATATTTTTTGTGAGAAGAGACATGACTGAACTCCAACTTCCATTTAAAGTTATCCTGTACCATGTCATTGCTCTCTCTCTTACTCTGCTGTTGTCACGTTCTGACCTTTATTTTCCTTTGTTTTGTCTTTATTTAGTATGGTCAGGGTGTGAGTTGGGGTGGGCAGTCTATGTTTTGTGTTTCTATGTTTAGGTTTCTGTTTCGGCCTAGTATGGTTCTCAATCAGAGGCAGGTGTCGTTAGTTGTCTCTGATTGAGAATCATACTTACTTAGCCTGGGTTTCACTGTTGGGTTGTGGGTGTTTGTTTCCGTGTCTTTCACCACACGGGACTGTTTCGGTTTGGTTTTCGTTCATGTTCACATTTATTGTTTTGTAGTTCTTAGTGTTCAGTTTGTTTTATAATAAACGATATGGACACTTACCACGCTGCGTTCAGACGAAGAGGAGGAAATCTGCGTTACAGATACACCCACCAACAGAGGACCAAGCGGTGTGGTAACGAGCAGCGGCAGCGATGTCAGGATTTCTGGACATGGGAGCGTGATCTGGACTATGTCACTACTTGGGAGGAGATAGACAGGTGGGCGGTCGACCCAGGGAGAGTGCCGGAGCCTGCCTGGGATTCTCTGGAGCAAGTGTGAGGAGGGATACCGGCAAATGGAGGCAGCACGGCGGCGCGGTAGGAAGCCCGAGAGGGCGGAGGCACACGGGGAGTGTGGCGAAGCCAGGTAGGAGACCTGCGCCAACTTCCCGTGCTTACCGGAGAGCGAGAGGGACCGGGCAGGCACCGTGTTATGCTGTGGAGCGCACAATGTCCCCGGTACGGGTGCATAGCCCGGTGCGGTACATTCCAGCTCCTCGTATTGGCCGGGCTAGAGTGGGCATCGAGCCAGGTGCCATGAAGCCGGCTCGACGCATCTGGTTTCCAGTGCGTCTCCTTGGGCCGGCGTACATGGCACCAGCCTTACGCATGGTGCCCCCGGTTTGCCAGCACAGCCCAGTGCGGGTTATTCCACCTTGCCGCACTGGCATGGCGACCGGGAGCATATAACCAGTAAGGTTGGGCAGGCTCGGTGCTCAAGAGCTCCAGTGCGCCTGCACGGTCTGGTCTATCCAGTGCCACCTCCACGCACCAGCCCTTCGGTGGCAGCCCCCCGCACCAGGCTGTCTCTCCGTTTTCTGCCTACAGGGTCTCCCACCTGTCCAGCGCTGCCAGAGCCTTCCTCCTCTCCAGTGCTGCCAGAGCCTTCCTCCTGTCCAGAGCTGCTAGAGTCTCCCGTCTGTCCTGAGCTGCTAGAGCCGCCAGTCTGTCCTGAGCTGCTAGAGCCGCCAGTCTGTCCTAAGCCGTCAGTCAGCCAGGACCTGCCAGAGCCGTCAGTCAGCCAGGAGCTGCCAGAGCCGCCAGCCAGCCAGGAGCTGCCAGAGCCGCCAGCCACTTATGGACACTTACCACGCTGCGTTTTGGTCCGATCCCTGCTACACCTCCTCTTCAGACGAAGAGGAGGAAATCTGCCGTTACAGCTGTGTGTGCATCTTGCCAGCTGTCACTCAAATGGAGAGGGGCTGAAGCTCATTGGCTAGATCTCAAATTGCTAGGCTGGCCCATGTGGGGGAACATTTTGGGGAAATGGGGCAGCACAGCTTCCAAAAAAACAGTCGCTTTCAAACTAGTGATTTCATGGCTAATTGAGGTAAGACAGTAATTCTGCTCATAGATTATGCATGTATGAACTACACACTGACACATCTAACACAAAGCGGGAGGTTTAAAAAATACTGAGTAAACGCCAAAGTTCGGGAGCATGTCTTTATGAACAAAACTTAACTCAACAGCATTTGCAGTGGAATCCAACTAATGAATACACCGGTTGTAGTGAAGACGCATCATGCATCTTTCCACTACTCCTGCTCGCTCTCCAAACTCCTGCCATTTTCGAGCACTTTGTTTCCCCATTATAAATGTTTGTTCATTTTTACCAAAATCAAAACAAATGTCTGTTAAATCTACACAGTTTACACCCATTTAGTACTGGGTCAGACTCACCTTTGCCTACAAAACAGTCTGAATTCCTCAGGAGCATGGAAATGTTGCTCAATTGGTAAGAAGAGTTGTGTTACCATTAACACCAGGCAGGATGGGGCCATGGCCACATAGTGCTTACACTAAATCCTGACTCTGCCATCAGCATGGTGCAACAGGAACCAGAATTCGTTGGACAAGGTGATGTTTTTGCACTCCTCAATTATCCAGTGTAGGTGATCACGTGCCCACTGGAGGCACTTCTTCTTGTTTTTACCTGATAGAAGTGGAACCCTGTGTGTTCCTCTACTGCAATAGTCCATCTGTGACAATGACCGACCAGCTGTGGGTTCCGAGATGCCGTTCTACACATCACTTTTGTACTGCCCTGTTATTTGCCTGTTTGTGGCCTGCCTGTTAGCTTACACGACTCTTGCCATTCTCTTTCGAACTCTCATCGACAAGCTGTTTTTGCCCACAGGGCTGCCGCTGACTGGTTGTTTTCTGGTTGTAGCACCATTCTCGGTAAACCTTAGACACCGTTGTGCGTGAAAAGCCCAGCAGGCTGGACATTTCTGAGATACTGAAACCAGCCCACCTGGCACGGACGATCATACCACACTCAAAGCCGCTTAGGTCACTTGTTTTGCCCCTTCTAATGTTCTAACAGTATTTGAATGCCTCGATGCTTGCTTTTTATAGCAAGCCACAGCCACATGGGAGCCATTTTCGTGAACGGGGTTGGTGTACCTAATAAGCTGTCCACTGAGTATATTCCGTACCGTTCATTGCAACATTGTCGACAAGTGCACATGAACATTAGGTAGACTCACAAGGTACAATAAATGTTTTTGTTTGCTATTTAGTCATTGCTGTACCATTTGTCATGTTCCCCTGTGCATTTATACCTGCGTTTTCGGGTTTGTCTGTTGCCAGTTAGTCTTGTCAAGTCCTACCAGCGTGATCCCATGTTTCCTGTGACCTAGTTTTAATTTTTCTTAGTCTTCTCAGTTCTGACCTTTCAGCCTGTCCTGACCCTGATCCTGCCTGCCGTCCTGTACCTGTCTGACTCTGATTTGGATTACGACTCTTTGCCTGCCTTGACTTACCTTTTGCCTGCCTTAACTTACCTTTTGCCTGCCCCTTGTACTATAATAAACTCTGAAACTTGTACTATCTGCCTCCTGTATCTGGAAATTAGTCCTGACAGTAAGCGCCTGTTTTTGGCTTCTTTGGCAGATTGATTTTGGTAATTGTGAGGAGGGAGGCTTATTTGAGCCTGGTATATACAGCCCAACCTAAATGAGGTAGACAGGTTTGCCTGCTCCAAGGCCTTTGCATGTCATGAAGTTAAATTGAGAAGTTTATCTAATTATTAAAAACATATATTTGGATTATTTTGTAAATATTGCACGTCTCGACTCTGGACCGTCTCGACTCTGGACCACTAGCATCATACCCTGTCTCGACTCTGGACCACTAGCATCATACCCTGAAAGCATAACTTCTGCACCTGAGCCTGCCTGCCTCCTACAACATTTCTGCTGTTACGACTGATACCAGGTCCCTATTTTACACTGGTAAACTGGTTTTATACATTCACCTATGTGCTTTGTTAAAAGAAAAAGGTATTTTTGCAAGTTGCTGAATTTCATGCATAGAAATACATAGGAAATTATGAATGTAACACTTAATTTGACAGTAACATGAGAGCTGAAAACCCTGTAACTGCAGAAGTGTGCAAGATGGCAGCCAGTGCATGGGCAAGGCAAGCAGAGGGTCATTCACACATGGACTCACAGGAGAAAACATGGCTAATCTAATTCCATTACGGAGGTACAAGGGAGAGCAGTCAGTGCTCAGCCCACACAATGGGACAATCTGCAGCTGCACTGAATGGATGGCCTATGTGCCTCTCCCATGCAGATGTATCATGCAGCATGTTCAACAGAGCCATAGTAATGAAAGTTGTTTTCAAATGCATTATTTGGATGATTGATTTATGGGTTTTCCTTGTGATGGCTTCAATTTATGGCAGCCTAACTACAATAACAAAGAAACATTTACCACAACATTTTGCTCTCCCAGACTTTTCCTCACTGCACAATAAAAGGGGTAACATATGTCTGAAATGAAATAGCATAAAAGGAATGGAAATTGATTATACACATGAAGACAAATAGACAAATAGACTGAAGAGTTTAAAATCAATTCAATACCAATATCAATAACTTGCTGAATATTTCTTGATATAGTCATGACTTACTGTATTATTGGTACAAAGCACCAGAAGCTCGTCGCACAGACAACTGAATCAAAATTTTAAAAATCATGCTGCAAATTCGACCTCAACACTAAATAAACGGGGCTGGACAAAAACATCCCTCTATCCTTCTCTTGGGCTTTCCTCTGTGGTACAAGCTGCACTGGAAATTAAAAGGGACATGAGAGTGTGAACCTTTTAAACTTATTTTTGCTATGCGCTCCATTATTGGAAAACACATCAGCTTGCCCCTGGTGAGGGAATTCCAGGGTACAGACAACTGATAAAGACGGAATTGATTCCATCCAGCAGAGGTGTCTCAGTTTAGACCTGGAGCAAAATGTCTGTCCTTGCACTTTTCCTCCGGTGTCTAAAGGCAAGTTGTCACAGAGAAAACATCAATATCTTGCTTCATGACTTCTTAAAAACCCTTTTTCTTATCATTAAATCTCCAAGCCAGAGTAAAGAGGTGACTCCAAGTTCAAGCAAACTCTGTAACAGGTGTCAAAACACAGTGAATTTAAATTACTTTTTTGTTAAAACTATATTAAATTGTTTGGCATTAAGGGAATGCCTCGTTGAAATAGAGACAACCCTGAAAAGAAAATGAATCTGTATGTGAAAAAATGAGAACATCTGAACAAGAGAGAATAGGGTTGGTTTGAACACCAGCAAACTCAACAGATATGAAAATGGCTCAGCCTGGGGATACCAGTGAGATATGCCATCCACATATTTGGCACAAATGATGGAGAAGCCTGTAAATTCAAAAGAGACAACATTTTCTCTCTGCCCTTTTATAATCATTTTCAAAAGACTCTAAATCAAATATTTTACATCCAGAGCAGTTGGTGTGGTAATGGGTCATAGTGATGCATGCTTAGTAAAATTGTCCTAATTGTATTATCAATCTCAGCCAGCCAATGATTTTGCCCACAAGCTCACATCAAGCCCATGACATGAACCTGTAAAAGCACTTCAAAATGATCATCTCTACTTTTATCGATTTCTGAAGCCTTAAAGGATCATGCTTTACCAGTAAGCTTGTGCATTGTTTTTGTTTTGGTCGTGTTTTTTTCTCTCTTATCATTTTGAGTGCTGTGCAGTGGTGGTCTCTTCAGAGAGTAAATACAAGTCTGTTCCAATTTCATGCTATCTTTTTACAAGTTAATTATGTGGAGGCCTACAAAGGACAGGAGAGGCTTTGGCAGAGGGACAACAGTCCAGTCGGTTCTTTGTTGTTTTATCTGTTGTTTTGTTTGCTTCTTCTTCTCCCAGGAGAACACAGGAGAATAATCTTTCCTGCAGAGAGTTTGGAGATAAAAACAGAGAGAGCTGAAGGGTCCTTTGCGAGCCGAAGGCAAGGAGTAGGTCAACAGGACTGCTAAGAAGGGCTGTTATCATCTTGGTAACATGTTATCGGGAAGCCTGCAGTCCTGGTTATTTACAGTTAGTGCTCCCTCTGGGTGCACAATTCAGCGCTCGGGGCCTATTGCTCTGTAATCAGTTCAGGAACACAGGGAGTTAACATTACAAAAAGGGAGAAACAAGGGAGGCTAGGAATCAACGGCCACTCCAATAGCTCAGAAGAAAAAAACTAGAAAGGTTTCACTGAAAATGCAAGTAAGACAAAAGGAGAGTGAACTACTAGGATGGTTCTTCTCTTGTGCCTGCCCTTCCTTTTGAAACCAAACAAATCTTTCCAATAGAAGAGGAGGGGGCAGGGTGCTCAATGAGGGGCTAATCTGTCAGTAAGTGACTCTTGACCTACAATACAGTGTAATAGAGAGGGGGTGTAACCATAGTAGTGTTTGGTCACAGAACAAACACTACTATGATTTTGTTAGCAAATATTTCTCTTTTTTTTGTATTACCTGCACCTGTTCCAGTACTGTGTGATAATCGGATTGGTCCATAGTTAAGATGGGGAGGTTGAAGTTAATCAGAGTGTATCTGAGAGCTGAGCTAGTCGGGAAGAGGATGTCTGCAAATCCCAGTATAATTTCCAACCGTCAGGAACAACACTGAGGGAATCAGTCATGGTGAAACAGATTTTCAATCTGGGGAATTACACAAAGTGCTGCTACTGTCAATGCACAGCCAGCTTTACACAAAAATGAAAGGGCAGGAAAAAGGCTCTACTGAAAGCCATTCAAAAGGCTTGGCAGAGTATCAGGTTTTTGTGCAATCACTCTGGCAAGCTGTACCCAAGCATGGTGCAATTACTTAAGAGAAAAATTTAGCAACAAAGCAATAAATATATATTACAAAGTCAAAACAAATAAATAACAAAGAACAGATTTTCAAAAATACCAGAAAGGCGATGCCATCCACAGACATCCTAATCCGTATAAAATGCATCGGACGTGAGAGAAAATACATCATTTGGACATATCAATTTACAAAAATCTTTCATCAGGAAAACGTTTTGATGAAGGCCGTTTTGGCTATGAATTCTTCAACACTGCAGGAAGTGCAGAGCCCAACAGTGGTTGCCAAGAGCAGAGTGCAGATTTACCATTCTTCAGAAGACGAATGCAAAGTTTCCCTTTCATTAGATGGAGAGTGCTCAAATACTCAAATAGCCCTTATTCACAGCCAGTGGGCAGTCCCAAATTGGTTTTCTGGTAAACAACAGAGTCCACAGAGGCATCTCATCGCTCGCAAATACAAATCCTTTCAAGTGTTTTCAAGAGACAAATCTCTCACAATGTGATGCCTACCAGTGGCTTGCAAAAGTATTCATCCCCCTTGGTATTTTCCTTATTTTGCTGCCTTACAACCTGGAATTAAATTTGATTTTTTGGGGGGGTTTGTATCATTTAATTTAAACAACATGCCTACCACTTTGAAGATGCAATATATTTTTTATTGTGAAACAAACAAGACATAAGACAAAAAAAATGAAAACTTGAGCGTGCATAACTATTCACCCCTCAAAGTCAATACTTTGTAGAGCCACCTTTTGCAGCAATTAAAGCTGCCAGTTTCTTGGGGTGTGTCTCTATAAGCTTGGCACATCTAGTCACTGGGATTTTTGCCGATTCTTCAAGGCAAAACTGCTCCAGCTCCTTCAAGTTGGATGGGTTCCGCTGGTGTACAGCAATCTTTAAGTCATACCACAGATTCTCAATTGGATTGAGGACTAGGCCATTCCAAGACATTTAAATGTTTCCCCTTAAACTCAAGTGTTGCTTCAGC
>NC_068446.1:21927323-21933398 GCF_023373465.1 Oncorhynchus keta | reverse complement strand
TGCTGCCAGTGACTGGAACGAATTTCAAAAATCGCTGAAACTGGAGACTTTTATTTCCCTCACCAACTTTAAACATCAGTTATCTGAGCAGCCGTAAATAGCCCACCCAATCTACCTACCTCATCTCCATATTGTCTTTATGGACTTTTCTGCTCTTTTGCACACCCGTATCTCTACTTGCACATCATCATCTGCTCATTTATCACTCCAGTGTTAATCTGCTAAATTGTAATTACCTCGCTACTATGGTCTATTTATTGCCTACCTCCAAGATCGCAGTTGTAAATGAGAACTTGTTCTCAACTAGCCTACCTGGTTAAATAAAGGTGATTTTTTTTTTAAATAAGCAGTGCATGAGTTTCAAATTTGGGGAAGACCATTTACACCATAAACATGCACCTTTATAATAAAAGCATTACATGCATAATCGCTTTTGCATTCACTTATGATAATTATGTTCTCCCACTAATGGAACATTTGCACTTATTACTGCGGTGTGCACATTGCTGCACTTATAATGTGAAGAAATAGCCTAATAGTTCATCCACATTTTAAGCTCAACATTGTGATCTGTTGCTTCAGCCACATTGTGTAAAAAAAGTGTTTGTATTAATTTGGGATTTATCACATCCCACAACTGTCCAGACTAGAGTAGATCAACCTTTGTACTATGGGGGATAGTAGATTGACATAGGCTAGTGCGTTTGCTGTTCGTTAAGCCTACTTATCTTGTTAGCTGACAAAAAGTAAATGTGGACAGTTCTCCCAATATGCACCTCGGAATTGGATAAGGGCACGGTCAGTTGCGTCCTCGATGTGTCTGTCTGCAGCCTTCAAATGTGTTAAAAAATCAAAACATATAGCCCAATGTTTGTAGAACAAGTAAATTGTCATTAATAACTCTAAATTAAGCATATAGGAGTACCTTTTTCTCTTGACTCCTTCAAATTGTTTGGAGAAAACATGCTTTCTATTTTACTCAACTTTGTTCAATTGTATTCTTCATGCTATAAAATACTAAATAATAATGCCACGGAATTCTCTGTTAAAGGAACCAGTGTAGCCCACAGCCATTTGGCATAGCCAGATCAGGACCTTACATAAGATCAACTCTGAGTGTGCTATTCTGTCCTTCTGAAATAGACTACATTTTCTTCATATCATGCTTCTTTAGACCTGTCTAAAATAAATAATGGATTTATTGTGAAGGTGTAGGCTGTATTACATGGATGTTTCAAAGGTCTGCATCAGTGGCTTGTAGGATACTGTGGAAACCAGAAGATGCTAAATGTGTTTATGTAATTAACGGTCAATTACCGTGAGACCTACAGTTAGATGCTTGACAAAATGTTGTGAAGGCCACAGCCCTAATAATTACCACTAATTACTTACTGCTACTTTGATAGCGTTCAGACATATGTTCGTCTGTATGCTGTTACTATTCTTTAATGTTAGAGTTGCCAATACTGCTTTGCTTATTGTTTATCGTATGTAGTATTATGTCATACTGTCATAAGTGTTATTGTGTTGGTTGCACAAGTACTTTTGCAGAAGTGGTTTAATTGTTGTATTGGTAAACATAGTATTTCCTTTCTCAGGAGTTTTTCCTAGCCACCGTGCTTCTACATCTGCATTGCTTGATGTTTGGGGTTTGAGGCTGGGTTTCTGTACAGCACTTTGAGATATCAGCTGATGTAAGAAGGGCTTTATAAATAAATTGGATTTGATTTATTTTGCATGCACATGCTACCACAGCGTTTCCATAGTGGCCTATATGAATGTGTTTGTTGCGCTGCCATGGGCAAGCTTCTAAGAGTCATCCCAGACTGTTGGAGCTTACTCATGCAGCAGTTATTTGATCCTGTGGTGCCAGGGAAGATCTGATAAGGTCTCGGCCCTGGCATATTCTCACATAAGGCTGAAGAGAGAGGGGTGCCATAAATCTTGACCCTTTGCCAATCCAAGTCATTTGTTCTCTCTCTCTCTCTCCAACAGAATGTTGAAGTTTATGTTGATATTGATGATATGTTTATTGTCCCAAATTGACATGTTATAAGTGTAATGCTATTTGCCATTTATTAATGTACATATACAGTATGTGTATTGCATAGTTATAACCCTTAACCAATACTGCATACATGTGTGCATATCTCTGTCTTTTAGAACCACATCAATAAGATTTCAAGTCATTCGGAATACCAAAATCATATGAACATCTCCAAAGGAAACAGCTGTGTGTGTGTGTGTGTGTGTGTGTGTGTGTGTGTGTGTGTGTGTGTGTGTGTGTGTGTGTGTGTGTGTGTGTGTGTGTGTGTGTGTGTGTGTGTGTGTGTGTGTGTGTGTGTGTGTGTGTGTGTGTGTGACCAACCAAGTGTGTGTGTGACCAGCCAAGTGTGTGTGACCAGCAAGTGTGTGGGTGACAAACCAAGTGTGTTGGTGACCAACATCATGTTCTAACCGGACAGCACTATAGAGGACAGAACCAATCAGTTATAAGGATATAGCGGGTGAGGGCATTCACAGCCGACTGCTCCAGATGGGTGAGGCCATTCCAGCCAACCGTTATTTACGTGGTCCTTCACGACAGATTTAGTTACCAACAGTTTTTACAAGGTCTGTCATTTCTCCAGATTTAGCGACCAATAGGTTTTACAATTTGCATTGACCCCCCTACCCCTTTTTTTACGCTGTTGCTACTGACTGTTTATTATCTATGCATAGTCACTTTACCCTTACCTACATGTCCTATACACATTACCTCAATTATCTCGACTAACCTGTACCCCCCAAGACATTGACTCGGGCCCAGTACCAACTGTATTTAGCCTCTTTGTTGTTATTTTATTGTTTCTCTTTTATTTTCAAAACTCTTATTCTTCTTAAAACTTAATTGTTGGTTAATTAAGGGCTTGTAAGTAAGCATTTCACAGTAAGTTTGAAATATTCCTGTATATAGCTGGTCAGGCAGGAACTATCATGCAATGAATATATTTTCCAATGTCATTGGTATGTAGGCAACACATGGTCTCAAACGTCCTCCATATAAAGTTTCACTACGAGATTATGCGGTATGGAGTCACTGTCCATGTTACTGGAAGTGTTACGCTATGTAGCCTCATGTGTTATGAGTGTAATTGATATGTTTGCTTACAATTTCCAGATTTGTACCACTATGCTATGCATACACCACTATAAGCTTTGGTAAATGTCATTTCATATTCATTATGAACGTGTCTTAAATTATAGTACAAAATCTTTTCCTATACATAAGCTACCGATGCGACTGATATTCAATAGCCTACATCCCCCGTGCACGCGTCTACCACTGCTCTCATCCAGGTGCAGTGGATTTAGTACGGGTTGTAGAAGAAAGACGCAATGATGGCGACTTAGCGTCATGTCACGAATCTGTCCATCAACATTTTGAGGGAAAACCAGGATAAACCCTGGAAATTGAGATAAATATACCTGCAGTGCTGCAAGTATCAGAAAATAACAGCATTTGAATGGATGCTGAAAATGTCAAACTACACAGCGATATATCATGACTGCACCTGGTCAATTTCACTAACTCAAGCTCTACTTTGTATGCTCAATGAAATAGGTTGAGGTACATGTGGGAAAGCACTCGCTAAAACATGATACTGTTGTTCTGTGAAATGATACGCACTAGAGTTTGTTCTTCCTGGCCATTTCAGTAAGTTGTTGCTCCACATGCGTAGGCTAGCCTAAACAGACCATAACCAGTGGCAACCCGTCATCCTTTTCTGAGGCCCACATTTTTAGCAAATAAAACTATTTTAAAAAAATTGGGGGGGGCTTTCCTGTTTTGCGTGTTGTTTGGCATTAATAAGTGTCACATATCAGTTTGCAAACAATGTAAAAAAAATATATCATTGAGTTAATAAAGTCGCATACAAACATGGTCTCTTTTTTTATTTTCTTGAGTACGGCAGCTCCAAAATGCAGGTGTTTCAGCCTAGCTCAGTGCTTTCTGTGGTGGGGGGCAAGAGGCAGAAAATAGTGTTTTGTCACACATGGGGAGTGTTCTGTCACACATGGGGACACTCTACGTCACCGCCAAGTCTAAAGGTAGAGCTCTAGAATTCTAGTCCCTTGGGTGATGCCATAGAGTTACTTTAAAAGTGCCCATCCAAGAACGCTCAAGGTCATTGGCCACAGACAAAATTACGTCAAATCCCCTTATAGACACAGTAGCTTAGATTGGACTGGTACTTTAAAAATGTTAGCTATCATGAATCAAGTCGACAATCTACAGGCAAATCCTGTTTAACCCTTGTCATAGGAAGATAAATAATGGAGAGAAATTATAAATAAAACATATCAGTGCTCATCGGCCAATGGACATAAACATTACACAACAAGTTGGAAATCACAAATTCAACAAAGAGTGGTTTGGAAGGAATCAGTGGATAACTGCAAGCAGTGCAAATCAATCATGAGCCTGCTATTCAGAGGAGTGGTTATGTGGTCTCAAGTCTAAGATTAAGGGTCTCTTTTTCCTAGTTTAAAATTATAAACATTCAACATTATCCATATGCTGTCAATGAGGCATGATTTGTGCCGCACTTAAAACAACTGTTAACTCGGAACAGCAAAATCAGATTTTAGTGAGTTCATGACAAATCGGGAACTCTGGCCTCTTTCTAAAGCTACGACCTGAAGATCACTGACGTCATCATGATTTAACCAATTTTTTTGGGGAGTTCCCAGTTGTCTTGAAAGTACCATAAATCTAGAGAATGCCAGATGATTGTGGACTTCAGGAAACAGCAGAGGGAACACCCCCCCTATCCACATCGATGGAACAGTAGTGGAGAGGGTAGCAAGTCTTAAGTTCCTCGGCATACACATCACAGACAAACTGAATTGGTCCACTCACACTGACAGCGTCGTGAAGAAGGCGCAGCAGCGCCTCTTCAACCTCAGGAGGCTGAAGAAATTTGGCTTGTCACCAAAAGCACTCACAAACTTCTACAGATGCACAATCGAGAGCATCCTGGCGGGCTGTATCACCGCCTGGTACGGCAACTGCTCCGCCCTCAACCGTAAGGCTCTCCAGAGGGTAGTGAGGTCTGCACAACGCATCACCGGGGGCAAACTACCTGCCCTCCAGGACACCTACACCACCCGATGTTACAGGAAGGCCATAAAGATCATCAAGGACATCAACCACCCGAACCACTGCCTGTTCACCCCACTATCATCCAGAAGGCGAGGTCAGTACAGGTGCATCAAAGCTGGGACCGAGAGACTGAAAAACAGCTTCTATCTCAAGGCCATCAGACTGTTAAACAGCCACCACTAACATTGAGTGGCTGCTGCCAACACACTGTCATTGACACTGACCCAACTCCAGCCACTTTAATAATGGGAATTGATGGGAAATGATGTAAATATATCACTAGCCACTTTAAACAATGCTACCTTATATAATGTTACTTACCCTACATTATTCATCTGATATGCATACGTATATACTGTACTCTACATCATCGACTGCATCCTTATGTAATACATGTATCACTAGCCACTTTAACTATGCCACTTTGTTTACTTGGTCTACATACTCATCTCATATGTATATACTGTACTCGATACCATCTACTGTATGCTGCTCTGTACCATCACTCATTCATATATCCTTATGTACATATTCTTTATCCCTTACACTGTGTATAAGACAGTAGTTTTGGAATTGTTAGTTAGATTACTTGTTGGTTATCACTGCATTGTCGGAACTAGAAGCACAAGCATTTCGCTACACTCGCATTAACATCTGCTAACCATGTGTATGTGACAAATACATTTTTTGATTTGATTTGATTTGACTCTGATAACATAATTTGCCCACGAAGGACCACCGCGCCACCTTCCTGTTCAAGTGAGCACAGCACAATAAGGTGAGTCCAGACATGCTGCATTAATGATGTAATATGCCAGGGAGATAGATATATGCTGTATATACAGTTGAAGTAGAACGTTTTTAAATACACTTAGGTTGGAGTCATTAAAACTAGTTTTTCAATCACTCCACAAATTTCTTGTTAACAA